>NW_027195887.1:75000-125795 GCF_038502225.1 Cherax quadricarinatus | reverse complement strand
TGCATTGTGGTGATCCAGAGTACTAACTACTGGACTGCCTTGTGGTGATCCAGAGTACTAACTACTGGACCACCTTGTGGTGGTCCAGAGTACTAACTACTGGACCAACTTATGGTGGTCCAGAGTACTAACTACTGGTCTGCCTTGTGGTGGTCCAGAGTACTAACTACTGGTCTGCCTTGTGGTGGCCCAGAGTACTAACTACTGGTCTGCCTTGTGGTGGCCCAGAGTACTAACTACTGGTCTGCCTTGTGGTGGCCCAGAGTACTAACTACTGGTCTGCCTTGTGGTGGCCCAGAGTACTAACTACTGGACCAACTTATGGTGGCCCAGAGTACTAACTACTGGTCTGCCTTGTGGTGGTCCAGAGTACTAACTACTGGTCTGCCTTGTGGTGGTTCAGAGTACTAACTACTGGACCAACTTATGGTGGTCCAGAGTAATAACTACTGGTCTGCCTTGTGGTGGCCCAGAGTACTAACTACTGGTCTGCTTTGTGGTGGCCCAGAGTACTAACTACTGGTCTGCCTTGTGGTGGCCCAGAGTACTAACTACTGGTCTGCCTTGTGGTGGCCCAGAGTACTAACTACTGGTCTGCCTTGTGGTGGTCCAGAGTACTAACTACTGGTCTGCCTTGTGGTGGTCCAGAGTACTAACTACTGGACCAACTTATGGTGGTCCAGAGTACTAACTACTGGTCTGCCTTGTGCTGGTCCAGAGTACTAACTACTCGACCAACTTATGGTGGTCCAGAGTAATAACTACTGGTCTGCCTTGTGGTGGTCCAGAGTACTAACTACTGGTCTGCCTTGTGGTGGTCCAGAGTACTAACTACTGGTCTGCCTTTTGGTGGCCCAGAGTACTAACTACTGGACTGCCTTGTGGTGGTCCAGAGTACTAACTACTGGACCAAATTATGGTGGTCCAGAGTACTAACTACTGGTCTGCCTTGTGGTGGTCCAGAGTACTAACTACTGGTCTGCATTGTGGTGGTCCAGAGTACTAACTACTGGACCAACTTATGGTGGCCCAGAGTACTAACTACTGGACCACCTTGTGGTGGCCCAGAGTACTAACTACTGGACCAACTTATGGTGGCTCAGAGTACTAACTACTGGTCTGCCTTGTGGTGGTCCAGAGTACTAACTACTGGTCTGCCTTGTGGTGGTCCAGAGTACTAACTACTGGTCTGCCTTGTGGTGGCCCAGAGTACTAACTACTGGTCTGCCTTGTGGTGGCCCAGAGTACTAACTACTGGTCTGCCTTGTGGTGGCCCAGAGTATCAACTACTGACCAACTTCTGGTGGCCCAGAGTACTAACTACTGGTCTGCCTTGTGGTGGTCCAGAGTACTAACTACTGGTCTGCCTTGTGGTGGTTCAGAGTACTAACTACTGGACCAACTTATGGTGGTCCAGAGTAATAACTACTGGTCTGCCTTGTGGTGGCCCAGAGTACTAACTACTGGTCTGCTTTGTGGTGGCCCAGAGTACTAACTACTGGTCTGCCTTGTGGTGGCCCAGAGTACTAACTACTGGTCTGCCTTGTGGTGGCCCAGAGTACTAACTACTGGTCTGCCTTGTGGTGGTCCAGAGTACTAACTACTGGTCTGCCTTGTGGTGGTCCAGAGTACTAACTACTGGTCTGCCTTGTGGTGGTCCAGAGTACTAACTACTGGTCCGCCTTGTGGTGGTCCAGAGTACTAACTACTGGTCTGCCTCGTGGTGGTCCAGAGTACTAACTTTTGGACCGCCTTGTGGTGGTCCAGAGTACTAACTTCTGGACCATCCCTGTCAACCGTGTACGACTCTTAAACACACACACACACACACACACACACACACACACACACACACACACACACACACACACACACACACACACACACACACACAGGAGCTGTGTCTTGGCCCCTGCAACCACAAATATTTCGTTCAAATGAGTACAAACATAAATCCTGACGACACTGGAGGACGGGGGACATGATAACGACGTATAAAATACTTAGAGGAATCGACAAGGTGGACAGAGACAGGATGTTCCAGAGATGGGACACAGCAACAAGGGGTCATAGTTGGAAGTTGAAGACTCAGATGAATCACAGTGATGTTAGGAAGTATTTCTTCAGTCACAGAGTTATCAGGAAGTGGGATAGTCTTGAAAGTGATGTAGTGGAGGCAGGATCCATACATAGCTTTAAGAAGAGGTATGATAAAGCTCATGGAGCAAGGAGAGAGTGGACCCAGTAGCGACCAGTGAAGAGGCGGGGCCAGGAGCTGTGAATCGACCCCTGCAACTGCATATAAGTGAGTACACACAACGTTTACGTCACCAGGTCACTAACAATATTGACCTGACCGTCACCACATCACTAACAACATTGACCTTACGTCACCAGGTCACTAACAACATTTACCTGACGTCACCAGATTACTAACAACATCGACCTTACGTCACCAGGTCACTAACAACATTGACCTTACGTCACCAGGTCACTAACAACATTGACCTTACGTCACCAGGTCACAAACATTGACCTGACGTCTGCAGGTCACTAATAAGTTTATTTTGTACACATTTGTATCTGATAACTGTGAGTTACGGCGCTATAATTCTCACAAATTATGTCTGATTAAAAATTATTACGTGGGAGGTTAACACACCTGGTGTTGTTACCTCTCTTAATTACTTTTAATCTGGGAGATAATGACGATTTTCTGGAAAGTTTGTCGCAGAGAAGGGGGGGAGAGAGGGAGAGAGTGTGAGGGAGGTGATGTAGATAGCAGTTCTTAGCTTGTAAATATAGTTAGGAACCATAACCTAACCTTGTCAAACCCTGTGTAAAGAGAGAGAGAGAGAGAGAGAGAGAGAAGGGACAAGGACAGGGTGGAAGAACACCGAACCAAGGACAACAACGACGGGATTTAAGACTAAACCAAGGACAAGAACAGGGTGGAAGGAGACTGAACCAAGGACAAGGACAGGGTGGAAGACTGAGCCAAGGACAAGAACAGGGTGGAAGGTGACTGAACCAAAGACAAGGACAGGGTGGAAGACTGAGCCAAAGACAAGGACAGGGTAGAAGACTGAGCCAAGGACAAGAACAGGGTGGAAGAATACTGAACCAAAGTCAAGGACAGGGTGGAAGACTGAGCCAAAGACAAGGACAGGGTGGAAGACTTGAACCAAGGGCAAGGACAGGGTGGAAGACTGAGCCAAGGACAAGAACAGGGTGGAAGAAGACTGAACCAAAGACAAGGACAGGGTGGAAGACTGAGCCAAAGACAAGGACAGGGTGGAAGACTGAGCCAGGGACAAGGACAAGGTGGAAGACCGAGCCAAGGACAAGGACACCGTGGAAGGAGACTGAACCAAAGACAAGGACAGGGTGGAAGACTGAGCCAAGGCGAAGGACAGGGTGGAAGACTGAGCCAAGGCCAAGGACAGGGTGGAAGACTGAGCCAAGGACAAGGACCAGGGTGGAAGACTGAGCCAAGGACAGGGTGGAAGACTGAGCCAAGGACAAGGACCAGGGTGGAAGACTGAACCGAGGACAAGGACAAAAAGGACAGCCTGCAACAATATTCTTAACAACAGCAACAGTGGTCAGGCTGTCTTTACACTGACAATACGAGGGTCATTAAGGCTGCAGGTCACCTGGTCACCACCAGTCAGGGGCGGACACCTTGCATTACGCTTGTCTGTACAAGAGAAGTGGCTTCTCGAGTTTAACCCTTCCTCCCTTTTTTCTGACTTTCTCTTTGTTCCTTCTCCTCTATCTTCCCCCCTTCCCTTCTTCCCCCTCCTCCTTCCCCTCCCCTCTCCTGAACCTCCCTCACCCCATCAACAGTCACGCGATTATTGTCAATTGTCACACAGGCGGCCACCTGCTTATTGAACTCTTTCTTTCTCTCTCTCTCTCTCTCTCTCTCTCTCTCTCTCTCTCTCTCTCTCTCTCTCTCTCTCTCTCTCTCTCTCTCTCTCTCTCTCTCTCTCTCTCTCTCTCTCTCTCTCTCTCTCTCTCTCTCTGGCTAGTGAAGGTGAAAGTGAAACCAGTGTTAAGGAAAATGAGAGTGATCATGGGTAGGATTAGAGAGTGAGAGAGAGTTATGGTGATGATGACGTAATGATCCTATCACGGAGAGAGAGGGAGAGAGAGAGAGAACAAAGGGAGAGAGACAGACGGGGGAGAAAGGAATACAGTAATCTTAACACCCTGTCAAAGGCAGAGCCAGGATCTCTCTCTCTCTCTCTCTCTCTCTCTCTCTCTCTCTCTCTCTCTCTCTCTCTCTCTCTCTCTCTCTCTCTCTCTCTCTCTCTATCTATCTATCTATCTATCTATCTGGCTAGTGAGGGTGAACATAGAGACGAATATAAGGTGTGTGTTAGCGACAGAACAGAAAGAAGAGTACATGTATATGAGAGTACATGGCTTACATGGTGTACATGAGTACTTGGCAGTACATGGAGTGCATGGCAGTACATGGTGTACATGAGTGAGTACATGGCAGTACATGGAGTACATGAGTACATGGCAGTACATGGTATACATGAGTACATGGTGTACATGAGTACTTGGCAGTACATGGTGTACATGAGTACATGGTGTACATGAGTACATGGCAGTACATGGTGTACATGAGTACATGGCAGTACATGGTGTACATGAGTACATGGTGTACATGAGTACATGGCAATACATGGTGTGCATGAGTACATGGCAGTACATGGTGTACATGAGTACATGGTGTGCATAAGTACATGGCAGTACATGGTGTACATGAGTACATGGCAGTACATGGTGTGCATGAGTACATGGCAGTACATGGTGTACATGAGTACATGGTGTACATGAGTACATGGCAGTACATGGTGTACATGAGTACATGGCTGTACATGGTGTACATGAGTACAAGGTGTACATGAGTACATGGCAGTACATGGTGTGCATGAGTACATGGTGCACATGAGTACATGGCAGTACATGGTGTACATGAGTACATGGCTGTACATGGTGTACATGAGTACATGGCAGTACATGGTGTACATGAGTACATGGCTGTACATGGTGTACATGAGTACATGGCAGTACATGGTGTACATGAGTACATGGCAGTACATGGTGTACATGAGTACATGGCTGTACATGGTGTACATGAGTACATGGCAGTACATGGTGTGCATGAGTACATGGTGCACATGAGTACATGGCAGTACATGGTGTGCATGAGTACATGGTGCACATGAGTACATGGCAGTACATGGTGTGCATGAGTACATGGTGCACATGAGTACATGGCAGTACATGGTGTGCATGAGTACATGGTGCACATGAGTACATGGCAGTACATGGTGCACATGAGTACATGGCAGTACATGGTGTGCATGAGTACAAGGTGTACATGAGTACATGGCAGTACATGGTGTGCATGAGTACATGGCAGTACATGGTGTGCATGAGTACATGGCAGTACATGGTGTACATGAGTACATGGTGCACATGAGTACATGGCAGTACATTGTGTGCATGAGTACATGGCAGTACATGGTGTACATGAGTACATGGTGCACATGAGTACATGGCAGTACATGGTGTGCATGAGTACATGGTGCACATGAGTACATGGCAGTACATGGTGTGCATGAGTACATGGTGCACATGAGTACATGGCAGTACATGGTGTGCATGAGTACATGGTGTGCATGAGTACATGGCAGTACATGGTGTGCATGAGTACAAGGTGTACATGAGTACATGGCAGTACATGGTGTGCATGAGTACATGGCAGTACATGGTGTGCATGAGTACATGGTGCACATGAGTACATGGCAGTACATGGTGTGCATGAGTACATGGCAGTACATGGTGTACATGAGTACATAGTGCACATGAGTACATGGCAGTACATGGTGTGCATGAGTACATGGTGCACATGAGTACATGGCAGTACATGGTGTGCATGAGTACATGGCAGTACATGGTGTACATGAGTACATGGCAGTACATGGTGTACATGAGTACATGGCAGTACATGGTGTACATGAGTACATGGCAGTACATGGTGCACATGAGTACATGGCAGTACATGGTGTGCATGAGTACATGGCAGTACATGGTGCACATGAGTACATGGCAGTACATGGTGTGCATGAGTACATGGTGCACATGAGTACATGGCAGTACATGGTGCACATGAGTACATGGCAGTACATGGTGCACATGAGTACATGGCAGTACATGGTGTGCGTGAGTACATGGTGCACATGAGTACATGGCAGTACATGGTGTGCATGAGTACATGGTGCACATGAGTACATGGCAGTACATGGTGTGCATGAGTACATGGTGCACATGAGTACATGGCAGTACATGGTGTGCATGAGTACATGGTGCACATGAGTACATGGCAGTACATGGTGTGCATGAGTACATGGTGCACATGAGTACATGGCAGTACATGGTGTGCATGAGTACATGGTGCACATGAGTACATGGCAGTACATGGTGTGCATGAGTACATGGCAGTACATGGTGTGCATGAGTACATGGCAGTACATGGTGTACATGAGTACATGGCAGTACATGGTGCACATGAGTACATGGCAGTACATGGTGTGCATGAGTACAAGGTGTACATGAGTACATGGCAGTACATGGTGTGCATGAGTACATGGCAGTACATGGTGTGCATGAGTACATGGCAGTACATGGTGTACATGAGTACATGGTGCACATGAGTACATGGCAGTACATGGTGTGCATGAGTACATGGTGCACATGAGTACATGGCAGTACATGGTGTGCATGAGTACATGGTGCACATGAGTACATGGCAGTACATGGTGTGCATGAGTACATGGTGTGCATGAGTACATGGCAGTACATGGTGTGCATGAGTACAAGGTGTACATGAGTACATGGCAGTACATGGTGTGCATGAGTACATGGCAGTACATGGTGTGCATGAGTACATGGCAGTACATGGTGTACATGAGTACATGGCAGTACATGGTGCACATGAGTACATGGCAGTACATGGTGTGCATGAGTACATGGTGCACATGAGTACATGGCAGTACATGGTGTGCATGAGTACATGGCAGTACATGGTGTACATGAGTACATGGCAGTACATGGTGCACATGAGTACATGGCAGTACATGGTGTGCATGAGTACATGGTGCACATGAGTACATGGCAGTACATGGTGTGCATGAGTACATGGTGTGCATGAGTACATGGCAGTACATGGTGTGCATGAGTACATGGTGCACATGAGTACATGGCAGTACATGGTGTGCATGAGTACATGGTGTACATGAGTACATGGTGCACATGAGTACATGGCAGTACATGGTGTGCATGAGTACATGGCAGTACATGGTGTGCATGAGTACATGGCAGTACATGGTGCACATGAGTACATGGCAGTACATGGTGTGCATGAGTACATGGTGCACATGAGTACATGGCAGTACATGGTGCACATGAGTACATGGCAGTACATGGTGTGCATGAGTACATGGTGTGCATGAGTACATGGCAGTACATGGTGCACATGAGTACATGGCAGTACATGGTGTGCATGAGTACATGGTGCACATGAGTACATGGCAGTACATGGTGTGCATGAGTACATGGTGTACATGAGTACATGGTGCACATGAGTACATGGCAGTACATGGTGTGCATGAGTACATGGCAGTACATGGTGTGCATGAGTACATGGTGCACATGAGTACATAGCAGTACATGGTGTGCATGAGTACATGGTGCACATGAGTACATAGCAGTACATGGTGTACATGAGTACATGGTGCACATGAGTACATGGCAGTACATGGTGTGCATGAGTACATGGCAGTACATGGTGTGCATGAGTACATGGTGCACATGAGTACATGGCAGTACATGGTGTGCATGAGTACATGGCAGTACATGGTGTACATGAGTACATGGTGTACATGAGTACATGGCAGTACATGGTGTACATGAGTACATGGTGTACATGAGTACATGGCAGTACATGGTGTACATGAGTACATGGCAGTACATGGTGTACATGAGTACATGGCAGTACATGGTGTACATGAGTACATGGCAGTACATGGTGTGCATGAGTACATGGCAGTACATGGTGTACATGAGTACATGGCAGTACATGGTGTGCATGAGTACATGGCAGTACATGGTGTACATGAGTACATGGCAGTACATGGTGTACATGAGTATTGGCAGTACATGGAGTACATGGCAGTACATGGTGTACATGAGTACATGGCAGTACATGGTGTACATGAGTACATGGCAGTACATGGTGTACATGAGTACATGGCAGTACATGGTGTACATGAGTACATGGCAGTACATGGTGTACATGAGTACATGGCAGTACATGGTGTACATGAGTACATGGCAGTACATGGTGTACATGAGTACATGGTGTACATGAGTACTTGGCAGTACATGGTGTACATGAGTACATGGTGTACATGAGTACATGGTGTACATGAGTACATGGCAGTACATGGTGTACATGAGTACATGGCAGTACATGGTGTACATGAGTACATGGCAGTACATGGTGTACATGAGTACATGGCAGTACATGGTGTGCATGAGTACATGGTGTACATGAGTACATGGCAGTACATGGTGTACATGAGTACATGGCAGTACATGGTGTGCATGAGTACATGGCAGTACATGGTGTGCATGAGTACATGGCAGTACATGGTGTGCATGAGTACAAGGTGTACATGAGTACATGGCAGTACATGGTGTGCATGAGTACATGGCAGTACATGGTGTACATGAGTACATGGCAGTACATGGTGTACATGAGTACATGGCAGTACATGGTGTACATGAGTACATGGCAGTACATGGTGTACATGAGTACATGGTGTACATGAGTACATGGCAGTACATGGTGTACATGAGTACATGGCAGTACATGGTGTACATGAGTACATGGCAGTACATGGTGTACATGAGTACATGGCAGTACATGGTGTGCATGAGTACATGGTGTACATGAGTACATGGCAGTACATGGTGTGCATGAGTACATGGTGCACATGAGTACATGGCAGTACATGGTGTACATGAGTACATGGCAGTACATGGTGTGCATGAGTACAAGGTGTACATGAGTACATGGCAGTACATGGTGTGCATGAGTACATGGCAGTACATGGTGTGCATGAGTACATGGCAGTACATGGTGTGCATGAGTACATGGTGTACATGAGTACATGGCAGTACATGGTGTGCATGAGTACATGGTGTACATGAGTACATGGCAGTACATGGTGTACATGAGTACATGGCAGTACATGGTGTGCATGAGTACATGGCAGTACATGGTGTACATGAGTACATGGTGTACATGAGTACATGGCAGTACATGGTGTACATGAGTACATAGGGTATTGAGAAGAACTGTCTACTTCTACTTGGATTAAGAACTATGGTGTGTTATCCAGGTGTTGTGAGTCAAGGATAGTCAAGCTGAAGGTTCTCTCCCCACCCTCCACTCCCTCCAGTGGTGTATTATCCAGGTGTTGTCAGTCAAGGATAGTCAAGAGTGGACTGTAGATAAATGGTTCAGAGAACCGACAAGTTGATAAATTAGACACATGTGCAACTCTTGGTATCTTTACTGAGGAAGCTGGGTAGTTCTGTGTGCCCTCTACACTGATGGTACCAGCTGGGTAGTTCTGTGTACCCTCTACACTGATGGTACCAGCTGGGTAGTTCTGTGTACCCTCTACACTGATGGTACCAGCTGGGTAGTTCTGTGTACCCTCTACACTGATGGTACCAGCTGGGTAGTTCTGTGTGCCCTCTACACTGATGGTACCAGCTGGGTAGTTCTGTGTACCCTCTACACTGATGGTACCAGCTGGGTAGTTCTGTGTACCCTCTACACTGATGGTACCAGCTGGGTAGTTCTGTGTGCCCTCTACACTGATGGTACCAGCTGGGTAGTTCTGTGTACCCTCTACACTGATGGTATCAGCTGGGTAGTTCTGTGTACCCTCTACACTGATGGTACCAGCTGGGTAGTTCTGTGTGCCCTCTACACTGATGGTACCAGCTGGGTAGTTCTGTGTACCCTCTACATTGATGGTACCAGCTGGGTAGTTCTGTGTGCCCTCTACACTGATGGTACCAGCTGGGTAGTTCTGTGTACCCTCTACATTGATGGTACCAGCTGAGTTCTGTGTGCCCTCTACACTGATGGTACCAGCTGGGTAGTTCTGTGTGCCCTCTACACTGATGGTACCAGCTGGGTAGTTCTGTGTACTCTCTACACTGATGGTACCAGCTGGGTAGTTCTGTGTGCCCTCTACACTGATGGTACAAGCTGGGTAGTTCTGTGTGCCCTCTACACTGATGGTACCAGCTGGGTAGTTCTGTGTGCCCTCTTCATTGATTACTGTAGTTCTGTGTACCCTCTACACTGATGGTACCAGCTGGGTAGTTCTGTGTACCCTCTACACTGATAGTACCAGCTGGGTAGTTCTGTGTGCCCTCTACACTGATGGTACAAGCTGGGTAGTTCTGTGTACCCTCTACACTGATGGTACCAGCTGGGTAGTTCTGTGTACCCTCTACACTGATGGTACAAGCTGGTTAGTAGTTACTGTAGTGTGTGCCCTCTACATTGATGGTACTGAGTGTGTACCCTCTACACTGATGGTACTGGGTAGTTCTGTGTACCCTCTACACTGATGGTACCAGCTGGGTAGTTCTGTGTGCCCTCTACACTGATGGTACCAGCTGGGTAGTTCTGTGTGCCCTCTACACTGATGGTACCAGCTGGGTAGTTCTGTGTGCCCTCTACATTGATGGTACCAGCTGGGTAGTTCTGTGTGCCCTCTACACTGATGGTACCAGCTGGGTAGTTCTGTGTGCCCTCTACACTGATGGTACCAGCTGGGTAGTTCTGTGTGCCCTCTACACTGATGGTACCAGCTGGGTAGTTCTGTGTGCCCTCTACACTGATGGTACCAGCTGGGTAGTTCTGTGTGCCCTCTACACTGATGGTACCAGCTGGGTAGTTCTGTGTACCCTCTACACTGATGGTACCAGCTCGGTAGTTCTGTGTGCCCTCGACCCTGATGGTACCAGCTGGGTAGTTCTGTGTGCCCTCTACACTGATGGTACCAGCTGGGTAGTTCTGTGTGCCCTCTACACTGATGGTACTAGCTGGGTAGTTCTGTGTGCCCTCTACACTGATGGTACCAGCTGGGTAGTTCTGTGTACCCTCTACACTGATGGTACCAGCTGGGTAGTTCTGTGTACCCTCTACACTGATGGTACCAGCTGGGTAACACTGATGGTACCAGCTGGGTAGTTCTGTGTGCCCTCTACACTGATGGTACCAGCTGGGTAGTTCTGTGTACCACACTGATGGTACTGGGTAGTTCTGTGTGCCCTCTACACTGATGGTACCAGCTGGGTAGTTCTGTGTGCCCTCTACACTGATGGTACCAGCTGGGTAGTTCTGTGTCCCCTCCACACTGATGGTACCAGCTGGGTAGTTCTGTGTGCCCTCTACACTGATGGTACCAGCTGGGTAGTTCTATACTGATGGTACCAGCTGGGTAGTTCTGTGTGCCCTCTACACTGATGGTACCAGCTGGGTAGTTCTGTGTACCCTCTACACTGATGGTACCAGCTGGGTAGTTCTGTGTGCCCTCTACACTGATGGTACCAGCTGGGTAGTTCTGTGTGCCCTCTACACTGATGGTACCAGCTGGGTAGTTCTGTGTACCCTCTACACTGATGGTACCAGCTGGGTAGTTCTGTGTGCCCTCTACACTGATGGTACCAGCTGGGTAGTTCTGTGTGCCCTCTACACTGATGGTACCAGCTGGGTAGTTCTGTGTGCCCTCTACACTGATGGTACCAGCTGGGTAGTTCTGTGTGCCCTCTACACTGATGGTACCAGCTGGGTAGTTCTGTGTGCCCTCTACACTGATGGTACCAGCTGGGTAGTTCTGTGTACCCTCTACACTGATGGTACCAGCTGGGTAGTTCTGTGTACCCTCTACACTGATGGTACCAGCTGGGTAGTTCTGTGTGCCCTCTACACTGATGGTACCAGCTGGGTAGTTCTGTGTACCCTCTACACTGATGGTACCAGCTGGGTAGTTCTGTGTGCCCTCTACACTGATGGTACCAGCTGGGTAGTTCTGTGTGCCCTCTACACTGATGGTACCAGCTGGGTAGTTCTGTGTGCCCTCTACACTGATGGTACCAGCTGGGTAGTTCTGTGTACCCTCTACACTGATGGTACCAGCTGGGTAGTTCTGTGTGCCCTCTACACTGATGGTACCAGCTGGGTAGTTCTGTGTACCAGCCCTCTACACTGATGGTACCAGCTGGGTAGTTCTGTGTGCCCTCTACACTGATGGTACCAGCTGGGTAGTTCTGTGTACCCTCTACACTGATGGTACCAGCTGGGTAGTTCTGTGTACCCTCTACACTGATGGTACCAGCTGGGTAGTTCTGTGTACCCTCTACACTGATGGTACCAGCTGGGTAGTTCTGTGTGCCCTCTACACTGATGGTACCAGCTGGGTAGTTCTGTGTACCCTCTACACTGATGGTACCAGCTGGGTAGTTCTGTGTGCCCTCTACACTGATGGTACCAGCTGGGTAGTTCTGTGTACCCTCTACACTGATGGTACCAGCTGGGTAGTTCTGTGTACCCTCTACACTGATGGTACCAGCTGGGTAGTTCTGTGTACCCTCTACACTGATGGTACCAGCTGGGTAGTTCTGTGTGCCCTCTACACTGATGGTACCAGCTGGGTAGTTCTGTGTACCCTCTACACTGATGGTACCAGCTGGGTAGTTCTGTGTGCCCTCTACACTGATGGTACCAGCTGGGTAGTTCTGTGTGCCCTCTACACTGATGGTACCAGCTGGGTAGTTCTGTGTACCCTCTACACTGATGGTACCAGCTGGGTAGTTCTGTGTACCCTCTACACTGATGGTACCAGCTGGGTAGTTCTGTGTGCCCTCTACACTGATGGTACCAGCTGGGTAGTTCTGTGTACCCTCTACACTGATGGTACCAGCTGGGTAGTTCTGTGTGCCCTCTACACTGATGGTACCAGCTGGGTAGTTCTGTGTACCCTCTACACTGATGGTACCAGCTGGGTAGTTCTGTGTGCCCTCTACACTGATGGTACCAGCTGGGTAGTTCTGTGTACCCTCTACACTGATGGTACCAGCTGGGTAGTTCTGTGTGCCCTCTACACTGATGGTACCAGCTGGGTAGTTCTGTGTACCCTCTACACTGATGGTACCAGCTGGGTAGTTCTGTGTGCCCTCTACACTGATGGTACCAGCTGGGTAGTTCTGTGTGCCCTCTACACTGATGGTACCAGCTGGGTAGTTCTGTGTGCCCTCTACACTGATGGTACCAGCTGGGTAGTTCTGTGTACCCTCTACACTGATGGTACCAGCTGGGTAGTTCTGTGTGCCCTCTACACTGATGGTACCAGCTGGGTAGTTCTGTGTACCCTCTACACTGATGGTACCAGCTGGGTAGTTCTGTGTACCCTCTACACTGATGGTACCAGCTGGGTAGTTCTGTGTACCCTCTACACTGATGGTACCAGCTGGGTAGTTCTGTGTACCCTCTACACTGATGGTACCAGCTGGGTAGTTCTGTGTACCCTCTACACTGATGGTACCAGCTGGGTAGTTCTGTGTGCCCTCTACACTGATGGTACCAGCTGGGTAGTTCTGTGTACCTGTGTACCCTCTACACTGATGGTACCAGCTGGGTAGTTCTGTGTACCCTCTCCACTGATGGTACCAGCTGGGTAGTTCTGTGTACCCTCTACACTGATGGTACCAGCTGGGTAGTTCTGTGTACTCTCTACACTGATGGTACCAGCTGGGTAGTTCTGTGTACCCTCGCCACTGATGGTACCAGCTGGGTAGTTCTGTGTACCCTCTACACTGATGGTACCAGCTGGGTAGTTCTGTGTACCCTCTACACTGATGGTACCAGCTGGGTAGTTCTGTGTACCCTCTACACTGATGGTACCAGCTGGGTAGTTCTGTGTACCCTCTACACTGATGGTACCAGCTGGGTAGTTCTGTGTACCCTCTACACTGATGGTACCAGCTGGGTAGTTCTGTGTCTCCATTGATGGTACCAGCTTGGTAGTTCTTCTGTGTACCCTCTACAGTGATGGTACCAGCTTGGTACTTCTGTGTACCCTCTCCAGTGATGGTACCAGCTGGGTAGTTCTGTGTACCCTCTACACTGATGGTACCAGCTGGGTAGTTCTGTGTGCCCTCTACACTGATGGTACCAGCTGGGTAGTTCTGTGTGCCCTCTACACTGATGGTACCAGCTGGGTAGTTCTGTGTACCCTCTACACTGATGGTACCAGCTGGGTAGTTCTGTGTGCCCTCTACACTGATGGTACCAGCTGGGTAGTTCTGTGTACCCTCTACACTGATGGTACCAGCTGGGTAGGTCTGTGTGCCCTCTACAGTGATGGTACCAGCTGGGTAGTTCTGTGTACCCTCTACACTGATGGTACCAGCTGGGTAGTTCTGTCTCCAGTGATGGTACCAGCTGGGTAGTTCTGTGTGCCCTCTACACTGATGGTACCAGCTGGGTAGTTCTGTGTACCCTCTACACTGATGGTACCAGCTGGGTAGTTCTGTGTGCCCTCTACACTGATGGTACCAGCTGGGTAGTTCTGTGTGCCCTCTACCCTCTCACTGATGGTACCAGCTGGGTAGTTCTGTGTGCCCTCTACACTGATGGTACCAGCTGGGTAGTTCTGTGTACCCTCTACACTGATGGTACCAGCTGGGTAGTTCTGTGTGCCCTCTACAGTGATGGTACCAGCTGGGTAGTTCTGTGTCCCCTCTACACTGATGGTACCAGCTGGGTAGTTCTGTGTACCCTCTACACTGATGGTACCAGCTGGGTAGTTCTGTGTACCCTCTACACTGATGGTACCAGCTGGGTAGTTCTGTGTGCCCTCTACACTGATGGTACAAGCTGGGTAGTTCTGTGTACCCTCTACACTGATGGTACCAGCTGGGTAGTTCTGTGTACCCTCTACACTGATGGTACCAGCTTGATAGTTCTTCTGTGTGCCCTCTCCAGTGATGGTACCAGCTGGGTAGTTCTGTGTACCCTCTCCAGTGATGGTACCAGCTGGGTAGTTCTGTGTACCCTCTACACTGTGTACCCTCTCCAGTTATGGTACCAGCTGGGTAGTTCTGTGTACCCTCTCCAGTGATGGTACCAGCTGGGTAGTTCTGTGTACCCTCTACACTGATGGTACCAGCTGGGTAGTTCTGTGTACCCTCTCCACTGATGGTACCAGCTGGGTAGTTCTGTCTGTATACCCTCTACACTGATGGTACCAGCTTGGTAGTTCTGTGTACCCTCTCCACTGATGGTACCAGCTGGGTAGTTCTGTGTACCCTCTACACTGGTACCAGCTGGTAGTTCTGTGTGCCCTCTCCAGATGGTACTGCTGGTAGTTCTGTGTACCCTCTACACTGATGGTACCAGCTGGGTAGTTCTGTGTGCCCTCTACAGTGATGGTACCAGCTGGGTAGTGATGGTACTGGTAGTTCTTCTGTGTACCCTCTACAGTGATGGTACCAGCTGGGTAGTTCTGTGTACCCTCTACACTGATGGTACCAGCTGGGTAGTTCTGTGTACCCTCTACACTGATGGTACCAGCTGGGTAGTTCTGTATACCCTCTACACTGATGGTACCAGCTGGGTAGTTCTGTATACCCTCTACAGTGATGGTACCAGCTGGGTAGTTCTGTGTACCCTCTACAGTGATGGTACCAGCTGGGTAGTTCTGTGTACCCTCTACACTGATGGTACCAGCTGGGTAGTTCTGTGTACCCTCTACACTGATGGTACCAGCTGGGTAGTTCTGTGTACCCTCTACACTGATGGTACCAGCTGGGTAGTTCTGTGGGTACCTGATGGTATCTCTCCACTGATGGTACCAGCTGGGTAGTTCTGTGTACCCTCTACACTGATGGTACCAGCTGGGTAGTTCTGTGTACCCTCTACACTGATGGTACCCTCTGTGTGCCCTCTACATGGTACCAGCTGAGTTCTGTGTACACAGCTGGGTAGTTCTGTGTGCCTGATGGTACCAGCTCTGTGTACACACTGATGGTACCAGCTGGGTAGTTCTGTGTACCCTCTACACTGATGGTACCAGCTGGGTAGTTCTGTGTACCCTCTACACTGATGGTACCAGCTGGGTAGTTCTGTGTACCCTCTACACTGATGGTACCAGCTGGGTAGTTCTGTGTGCCCTCTACACTGATGGTACCAGCTGGGTAGTTCTGTGTGCCCTCTACACTGATGGTACCAGCTGGGTAGTTCGGTGTGCCCTCTACACTGATGGTACCTGGGTAGTTCTGTGTACCCTCTACACTGATAGTTAGTTCTGTGTACCCTCTACACTGATGGTACCAGCTGGGTAGTTCTGTGTGCCCTCTACACTGATGGTACCAGCTGGGTAGTTCTGTGTGCCCTCTACACTGATGGTACCAGCTGGGTAGTTCTGTGTGCCCTCTACACTGATGGTACCAGCTGGGTAGTTCTGTGTACCCTCTACACTGATGGTACCAGCTGGGTAGTTCTGTGTGCCCTCTACACTGATGGTACCAGCTGGGTAGTTCTGTGTACCCTCTACACTGATGGTACCAGCTGGGTAGTTCTGTGTACCCTCTACACTGATGGTACCAGCTGGGTAGTTCTGTGTACCCTCTACACTGATGGTACCGGCTGGGTAGTTCTGTGTGATGGTACCCTCTACACTGATGGTCCCAGCTGGGTAGTTCTGTGTACCCTCTACACTGATGGTACCAGCTGGGTAGTTCTGTGTGCCCTCTACACTGATGGTACCAGCTGGGTAGTTCTGTGTACCCTCTACACTGATGGTACCAGCTGGGTAGTTCTGTGTACCCTCTACACTGATGGTACCAGCTGGGTAGTTCTGTGTGCCCTCTACACTGATGGTACCAGCTGGGTAGTTCTGTGTACCCTCTACACTGATGGTACCAGCTGGGTAGTTCTGTGTACCCTCTACACTGATGGTACCAGCTGGGTAGTTCTGTGTACCCTCTACACTGATGGTACCAGCTGGGTAGTTCTGTGTGCCCTCTACACTGATGGTACCAGCTGGGTAGTTCTGTGTGCCCTCTACACTGATGGTACCAGCTGGGTAGTTCTGTGTACCCTCTACACTGATGGTACCTCTACACTGATGGTACCAGCTGGGTAGTTCTGTGTGCCCTCTACACTGATGGTACCAGCTGGGTAGTTCTGTGTGCCCTCTACACTGATGGTACCAGCTGGGTAGTTCTGTGTGCCCTCTACACTGATGGTACCAGCTGGGTAGTTCTGTGTACCCTCTACACTGATGGTACCAGCTGGGTAGTTCTGTGTACCCTCTACACTGATGGTACCAGCTGGGTAGTTCTGTGTGCCCTCTACACTGATGGTACCAGCTGGGTAGTTCTGTGTGCCCTCTACACTGATGGTACCAGCTGGGTAGTTCTGTGTACCCTCTACACTGATGGTACCAGCTGGGTAGTTCTGTGTACCCTCTACACTGATGGTACCAGCTGGGTAGTTCTGTGTACCCTCTACACTGATGGTACCAGCTGGGTAGTTCTGTGTGCCCTCTACACTGATGGTACCAGCTGGGTAGTTCTGTGTGCCCTCTACACTGATGGTACCAGCTGGGTAGTTCTGTGTGCCCTCTACACTGATGGTACCAGCTGGGTAGTTCTGTGTACCCTCTACACTGATGGTACCAGCTGGGTAGTTCTGTGTACCCTCTACACTGATGGTACCAGCTGGGTAGTTCTGTGTGCCCTCTACACTGATGGTACCAGCTGGGTAGTTCTGTGTGCCCTCTACACTGATGGTACCAGCTGGGTAGTTCTGTGTACCCTCTACACTGATGGTACCAGCTGGGTAGTTCTGTGTGCCCTCTACACTGATGGGACCAGCTGGGTAGTTATGTGTGCCCTCTACACTGATGGTACAGCTGGGTAGTTCTGTGTACCCTCTACACTGATGGTACCAGCTGGGTAGTTCTGTGTACCCTCTACACTGATGGTACCAGCTGGGTAGTTCTGTGTGCCCTCTACACTGATGGTACCAGCTGGGTAGTTCTGTGTGCCCTCTACACTGATGGTACCAGCTGGGTAGTTCTGTGTGCCCTCTACACTGATGGTACCAGCTGGGTAGTTCTGTGTGATGGTACCCTGGGTAGTTCTGTGTACACACTGATGGTACCAGCTGGGTAGTTCTGTGTGCCCTCTACACTGATGGTACCAGCTGGGTAGTTCTGTGTACCCTCTACACTGATGGTACCAGCTGGGTAGTTCTGTGTACCCTCTACACTGATGGTACCAGCTGGGTAGTTCTGTGTACCCTCTACACTGATGGTACCAGCTGGGTAGTTCTGTGTGCCCTCTACACTGATGGTACCAGCTGGGTAGTTCTGTGTGCCCTCTACACTGATGGTACCAGCTGGGTAGTTCTGTGTGCCCTCTACACTGATGGTACCAGCTGGGTAGTTCTGTGTACCCTCTACAGCTGATGGTACCAGCTGGGTAGTTCTGTGTGCCCTCTACACTGATGTTACCAGCTTGGTAGTTCTGTGTTCTGTGTACCCTCTACACTGATGGTACCAGCTGGGTAGTTCTGTGTACCCTCTACACTGATGGCTGGGTAGTTCTGTGTGCCCTCTACATTGATGGTACTGGGTAGTTCTGTGTACCCTCTACACTGATGGTACCAGCTGGGTAGTTCTGTGTGCCCTCTACACTGATGGTACCAGCTGGGTAGTTCTGTGTGCCCTCTACACTGATGGTACCAGCTGGGTAGTTCTGTGTGCCCTCTACACTGATGGTACCAGCTGGGTAGTTCTGTGTGCCCTCTACACTGATGGTACCAGCTGGGTAGTTCTGTGTACCCTCTACACTGATGGTACCAGCTGGGTAGTTCTGTGTGCCCTCTACACTGATGGTACCAGCTGGGTAGTTCTGTGTACCCTCTACACTGATGGTACCAGCTGGGTAGTTCTGTGTACCCTCTACACTGATGGTACCAGCTGGGTAGTTCTGTGTACCCTCTACACTGATGGTACCAGCTGGGTAGTTCTGTGTGCCCTCTACATTGATGGTACCAGCTGGGTAGTTCTGTGTGCCCTCTACATTGATGGTACCAGCTGGGTAGTTCTGTGTACCCTCTACACTGATGGTACCAGCTGGGTAGTTCTGTGTACCCTCTACACTGATGGTACCAGCTGGGTAGTTCTGTGTGCCCTCTACACTGATGGTACCAGCTGGGTAGTTCTGTGTACCCTCTACACTGATAGTACCAGCTGGGTAGTTCTGTGTGCCCTCTACACTGATGGTACACAGCTGGGTAGTTCTGTGTACCCTCTACACTGATGGTACCAGCTGGGTAGTTCTGTGTACCCTCTACACTGATGGTACCAGCTGGGTTGTTATGTGTACCCTCTACACTGATGGTACCAGGGTAGTTCTGTGTGCCCTCTACACTGATGGTACCAGCTGGGTAGTTTTGTGTACCCTCTACACTGATTCTCTGGTACCAGCTGGGTAGTTCTGTGTGCCCTCTACACTGATGGTACCAGCTGGGTAGTTCTGTGTACCCTCTACACTGATGGTACCAGCTGGGTAGTTCTGTGTACCCTCTACACTGATGGTACCAGCTGGGTAGTTCTGTGTGCCCTCTACACTGATGGTACTGGGTAGTTCTGTGTGCCCTCTACACTGATGGTACCAGCTGGGTAGTTCTGTGTACCAGCTCTACACTGATGGTACCAGCTGGGTAGTTCTGTGTACCCTCTACACTGATAGTACCCTGGGTAGTTCTGTGTGCCCTCTACACTGATGGTACCTGGGTAGTTCTGTGTACCCTCTACACTGATGGTACCAGCTGGGTAGTTCTGTGTACCCTCTACACTGATGGTACCAGCTGGGTAGTTCTGTGTGCCCTCTACACCAGCTGGGTAGTTCTGTGTGCCCTCTACATTGATGGTACTAGCTGGGTAGTTCTGTGTACCCTCTACACTGATGGTACCAGCTGGGTAGTTCTGTGTACCCTCTACACTGATGGTACCAGCTGGGTAGTTCTGTGTGCCCTCTACACTGATGGTACCAGCTGGGTAGTTCTGTGTACCCTCTACACTGATGGTACCAGCTGGGTAGTTCTGTGTGCCCTCTACACTGATGGTACCAGCTGGGTAGTTCTGTGTGCCCTCTACACTGATGGTACCAGCTGGGTAGTTCTGTGTACCCTCTACACTGATGGTACCAGCTGGGTAGTTCTGTGTGCCCTCTACACTGATGGTACCAGCTGGGTAGTTCTGTGTACCCTCTACACTGATGGTACCAGCTGGGTAGTTCTGTGTGCCCTCTACACTGATGGTACCAGCTGGGTAGTTCTGTGTACCCTCTACACTGATGGTACCAGCTGGGTAGTTCTGTGTGCCCTCTACACTGATGGTACCAGCTGGGTAGTTCTGTGTACCCTCTACACTGATGGTACCAGCTGGGTAGTTCTGTGTGCCCTCTACACTGATGGTACTAGCTGGGTAGTTCTGTGTGCCCTCTACACTGATGGTACCAGCTGGGTAGTTCTGTGTGCCCTCTACACTGATGGTACCAGCTGGGTAGTTCTGTGTACCCTCTACACTGATGGTACCAGCTGGGTAGTTCTGTGTACCCTCTACACTGATGGTACCAGCTGGGTAGTTCTGTGTACCCTCTACACTGATGGTACCAGCTGGGTAGTTCTGTGTGCCCTCTACCCTCTACACTGATGGTACCAGCTGGGTAGTTCTGTGTGCCCTCTACACTGATGGTACTAGCTGGGTAGTTCTGTGTACCCTCTACACTGATGGTACCAGCTGGGTAGTTCTGTGTACCCTCTACACTGATGGTACCAGCTGGGTAGTTCTGTGTGCCCTCTACACTGATGGTACCAGCTGGGTAGTTCTGTGTACCCTCTACACTGATGGTACCAGCTGGGTAGTTCTGTGTACCCTCTACACTGATGGTACTGAGTAGTTCGGTGTACCCTCTACACTGATGGTACCAGCTGGGTAGTTCTGTGTACCCTCTACACTGATGGTACCAGCTGGGTAGTTCTGTGTGCCCTCTACACTGTGGTACTGTGTACCCTCTACACTGATGGTACCAGCTGGGTAGTTCTGTGTACCCTCTACACTGATGGTACCAGCTGGGTAGTTCTGTGTACCCTCTACACTGATGGTACCAGCTGGGTAGTTCTGTGTGCCCTCTACACTGATGGTACCAGCTGGGTAGTTCTGTGTGCCCTCTACACTGATGGTACCAGCTGGGTAGTTCTGTGTGCCCTCTTCAGTGATGGTACCAGCTGGGTAGTTCTACACTGATGGTACCAGCTGGGTAGTTCTGTGTACCCTCTACACTGATAGTACCAGCTGGGTAGTTCTGTGTGCCCTCTACACTGATGGTACAAGCTGGGTAGTTCTGTGTACCCTCTACACTGATGGTACCAGCTGGGTAGTTCTGTGTACCCTCTACACTGATGGTACCAGCTGGGTAGTTCTGTGTGCCCTCTACACTGATGGTACCAGCTGGGTAGTTCTGTGTACCCTCTACACTGATGGTACCAGCTGGGTAGTTCTGTGTGCCCTCTACATTGATGGTACCAGCTGGGTAGTTCTGTGTACCCTCTACACTGATGGTACCAGCTGGGTAGTTCTGTGTACCCTCTACACTGATGGTACCAGCTGGGTAGTTCTGTGTGCCCTCTACACTGATGGTACCAGCTGGGTAGTTCTGTGTACCCTCTACACTGATGGTACCAGCTGGGTAGTTCTGTGTGCCCTCTACATTGATGGTACCAGCTGGGTAGTTCTGTGTGCCCTCTACACTGATGGCTGGGTAGTTCTGTGTGCCCTCTACACTGATGGTACCAGCTGGGTAGTTCTGTGTACCCTCTACACTGATGGTACCAGCTGGGTAGTTCTGTGTACCCTCTACACTGATAGTACCAGCTGGGTAGTTCTGTGTGCCCTCTACACTGATGGTACCAGCTGTGTAGTTCTGTGTACCCTCTACACTGATGGTACCAGCTGGGTAGTTCTGTGTGCCCTCTACACTGATGGTACCAGCTGGGTAGTTCTGTGTGCCCTCTACACTGATGGTACCAGCTGGGTAGTTCTGTGTACCCTCTACACTGATGGTACCAGCTGGGTAGTTCTGTGTGCCCTCTACACTGATGGTACCAGCTGGGTAGTTCTGTGTGCCCTCTACACTGATGGTACCAGCTGGGTAGTTCTGTGTGCCCTCTACACTGATGGTACCAGCTGGGTAGTTCTGTGTGCCCTCTACATTGATGGTACCAGCTGGGTAGTTCTGTGTGCCCTCTACACTGATGGTACCAGCTGGGTAGTTCTGTGTACCCTCTACACTGATGGTACCAGCTGGGTAGTTCTGTGTACCCTCTACACTGATGGTACCAGCTGGGTAGTTCTGTGTGCCCTCTACACTGATGGTACCAGCTGGGTAGTTCTGTGTGCCCTCTACACTGATGGTACCAGCTGGGTAGTTCTGTGTACCCTCTACACTGATGGTACCAGCTGGGTAGTTCTGTGTACCCTCTACACTGATGGTACCAGCTGGGTAGTTCTGTGTACCCTCTACACTGATGGTACCAGCTGGGTAGTTCTGTGTGCCCTCTACACTGATGGTACCAGCTGGGTAGTTCTGTGTACCCTCTACACTGATGGTACCAGCTGGGTAGTTCTGTGTACCCTCTACACTGATGGTACCAGCTGGGTAGTTCTGTGTACCCTCTACACTGATGGTACCAGCTGGGTAGTTCTGTGTACCCTCTACACTGATGGTACCAGCTGGGTAGTTCTGTGTACCCTCTACACTGATGGTACCAGCTGGGTAGTTCTGTGTACCCTCTACACTGATGGTACCAGCTGGGTAGTTCTGTGTACCCTCTACACTGATGGTACCAGCTGGGTAGTTCTGTGTGCCCTCTACACTGATGGTACCAGCTGGGTAGTTCTGTGTACCCTCTACACTGATGGTACCAGCTGGGTAGTTCTGTGTACCCTCTACACTGATGGTACCAGCTGGGTAGTTCTGTGTGCCCTCTACACTGATGGTACCAGTTCTGTGTGCCCTCTACACTGATGGTACCAGCTGGGTAGCTGGGTAGTTCTGTGTACGCTCTACACTGATGGTACCAGCTGGGTAGTTCTGTGTGCCCTCTACACTGATGGTACAAGCTGGGTAGTTCTGTGTGCCCTCTACACTGATGGTACCAGCTGGGTAGTTCTGTGTGCCCTCTTCATTGATGGTACCAGCTGGGTAGTTCTGTGTACCCTCTACACTGATGGTACCAGCTGGGTAGTTCTGTGTACCCTCTACACTGATAGTACCAGCTGGGTAGTTCTGTGTGCCCTCTACACTGATGGTACAAGCTGGGTAGTTCTGTGTACCCTCTACACTGATGGTACCAGCTGGGTAGTTCTGTGTACCCTCTACACTGATGGTACCAGCTGGGTAGTTCTGTGTGCCCTCTACATTGATGGTACCAGCTGGGTAGTTCTGTGTGCCCTCTACATTGATGGTACCAGCTGGGTAGTTCTGTGTACCCTCTACACTGATGGTACCAGCTGGGTAGTTCTGTGTACCCTCTGTGTACCCTCTACACTGATGGTACAAGCTGGGTAGTTCTGTGTCCCCTCTACACTGATGGTACCAGCTGGGTAGTTCTGTGTACCCTCTACACTGATGGTACCAGCTGGGTAGTTCTGTGTGCCCTCTACATTGATGGTACCAGCTGGGTAGTTCTGTGTGCCCTCTACACTGATGGTACCAGCTGGGTAGTTCTGTGTGCCCTCTACACTGATGGTACCAGCTGGGTAGTTCTGTGTGCCCTCTACACTGATGGTACCAGCTGGGTAGTTCTGTGTGCCCTCTACACTGATGGTACCAGCTGGGTAGTTCTGTGTGCCCTCTACACTGATGGTACCAGCTGGGTAGTTCTGTGTACCCTCTACACTGATGGTACCAGCTAGGTAGTTCTGTGTGCCCTCTACACTGATGGTACTAGCTGGGTAGTTCTGTGTGCCCTCTACACTGATGGTACCAGCTGGGTAGTTCTGTGTGCCCTCTACACTGATGGTACTAGCTGGGTAGTTCTGTGTGCCCTCTACACTGATGGTACCAGCTGGGTAGTTCTGTGTACCCTCTACACTGATGGTACCAGCTGGGTAGTTCTGTGTACCCTCTACACTGATGGTACCAGCTGGGTAGTTCTGTGTGCCCTCTATACTGATGGTACCAGCTGGGTAGTTCTGTGTGCCCTCTACACTGATGGTACCAGCTGGGTAGTTCTGTGTGCCCTCTACACTGATGGTACCAGCTGGGTAGTTCTGTGTACCCTCTACACTGATGGTACCAGCTGGGTAGTTCTTGTACCTTCTACACTGATGGTACCAGCTGGGTAGTTCTGTGTACCCTCTACACTGATGGTACCAGCTGGGTTGTTCTGTGTGCCCTCTACACTGATGGTACCAGCTGGGTAGTTCTGTGTACCCTCTACACTGATGGTACCAGCTGGGTAGTTCTGTGTGCCCTCTACACTGATGGTACCAGCTGGGTAGTTCTGTGTGCCCTCTACACTGATGTTACCAGCTGGGTAGTTCTGTGTGCCCTCTACACTGATGGTACCAGCTGGGTACTTCTGTGTACCCTCTACACTGATGGTACCAGCTGGGTAGTTCTGTGTACTCTCTACACTGATGGTACCAGCTGGGTAGTTCTGTGTACCCTCTACACTGATGGTACCAGCTGGGTAGTTCTGTGTGCCCTCTACACTGATGGTACCAGCTGGGTAGTTCTGTGTTGCTTCTACACTGATGGTACCAGCTGTGTAGTTCTGTGTACCCTCTACACTGATGGTACCAGCTGGGTAGTTCTGTGTTGCTTCTACACTGATGGTACCAGCTGGGTAGTTCTGTGTGCCCTCTAGACTGATGGTAACAGCTGGGTAGTTCTGTGTACTCTCTACACTGATGGTACCAGCTGGTAGTTCTGTGCACCCTCTACACTGATGGTACCAGCTGGGTAGTTCTGTGTGCCCTCTACACTGATGGTACCAGCTGGGTAGTTCTGTGTACCCTCTACACTGATGGTACCAGCTGGGTAGTTCTGTGTACCCTCTACACTGATGGTACCATCTGGGTAGTTCTGTGTGCCCTCTACACTGATGGTACCAGCTGGGTAGTTTTGTGTACCCTCTACGCTGATGGTACCAGCTGGGAAGTTCTCTGTACCCTCTACACTGATGGTACCAGCTGGGTAGTTCTGTGTGCCCTCTACACTGATGGTACCAGCTGGGTACTTTTGTGTACCCTCTACACTGATGGTACCAGCTGGGAAGTTCTGTGTACCCTCTACACTGATGGTACCAGCTGGGTAGTTCTGTGTACGCTCTACACTGATGGTACCAGCTGGGTAGTCCTGTGTACCCTCTACACTGATGGTACCAGCTGGGTAGTTCTGTGTACCCTCTACACTGATGGTACCAGCTGGGTTATTCTATGTGCCCTTTACACTGATGGTACCAGCTGGGTAGTTCTGTGTGCCCTCTACACTGATGGTACCAGCTGGGTAGTTATGTGTACCCTCTACACTGATGGTACCAGCTGGGTAGTTCTGTGTGCCCTCTTCACTGATTGTACCAGCTGGGTAGTTCTGTGTACCCTCTACACTGATGGTACCAGCTGGGTAGTTCTGTGTACCCTCTACACTGATGGTACCAGCTGGGTAGTTCTGTGTGCCCTCTACACTGATGATACCAGCTGGGTAGTTCTGTGTGCCCTCTACACTGATGGTACCAGCTGGGTAATTCTGTGTACCCTCTACACTGATGTTACCAGCTGGGTAGTTCTGTGTACCCTCTACACTGATGGTACCAGCTGGGTAGTTCTGTGTGCCCTCTTCACTGATGGTACCAGCTGGGTAGTTCTGTGTACCCTCTACACTGATGGTACCAGCTGGGTAGTTCTGTGTGCCCTCTACACTAATGGTACCAGCTGGGTAGTTCTGTGTGCCCTCTACACTGATGGTACCAGCTGGGTAGTTCTGTGTGCCCTCTACACTGATGGTACCAGCTGGGTAGTTCTGTGTGCCGTCTACACTGATGGTACCAGCTGGGTAGTTCTGTGTGCCCTCTACACTGATGGTACCAGTTGGTTAGTTCTGTGTGCCCTCTACACTGATGGTACCAGCTGGGTAGTTCTGTGTACCCTCTACACTGATGGTACCAGCTGGGTAGTTCTTATCTGTGCCCTCTCCAGTGACGGTACCAGCTTGGTAGATCTTCTGTGTGCCCTCTCCAGTGATGGTACCAGCTGGGTAGTTCTTATCTGTGCCCTCTCCAGTGATGGTACCAGCTTGATAGTTCTTCTGTGTGCCCTCTACACTGATGGTACAAGCTGGGTAGTTCTGTGTACCCTCTCCAGTGATGGTACCAGCTGGGTAGTTCTGTGTACCCTCTCCAGTGATGGTACCAGCTTGGTAGTTCTTCTGCGTACCCTCTCCAGTGATGGTACCAGCTGGGTATTTCTGTGTACCCTCTCCAGTGATGGTACCAGCTGGGTAGTTCTGTGAACCCTCTCCAGTAATGGTACCAGCTTGGTAGTTCTTCTGTATACCCTCTCCAGTGACGGTGCCAGCTTGGTAGTTCTTCTGTATACCCTCTCCAGTGATGGTACCAGCTGGGTAGTTCTGTGTACCGTCTCCAGTGATGGTACCAGCTTGGTAGTTCTTCCGTGTGCCCTCTCCAGTGATGGTACCAGCTTTATAATTCTTCTGTGTACCCTCTCCAGTGATGGTACCAGCTTGGTAGTTCTTCTGTGTACCCTCTCCAGTGATAGTACCAGCTTGGTAGTTCTTCATTGTACCCTCTCCAGTGATAGTACCAGCTTGGTAGTTCTTCATTGTACCCTCTCCAGTGATAGTACCAGCTTGGTAGTTCTTCATTGTACCCTCTCCAGTGATAGTACCAGCTTGGTAGTTCTTCATTGTACCCTCTCCAGTGATGGTACCAGCTTGGTAGTTCTTCTCTGTGCCATCTCCACTGATGGTACCAGCTTGGTAGTTCTTCTGTGTACCCTCTCCAGTGATGGTACCAGCTTGGTAGTTCTTCTGTGTACCCTCTCCAGTGATGGTACCAGCTTGGTAGTTCTTCTGTGTACCCTCTCCAGTGATGGTACCAGCTGGGTAGTTGTTCTCTGTGCCATCTCCAGTGATGGTACCAGCTTGGTAGTTCTTCTGTGTGCCCTCTCCAGTGATGGTACCAGCTTGGTAGTTCTTCTGTGTACCCTCTCCAGTGATGGTACTAGCTGGGTAGTTGTTCTCTGTGCCATCTCCAGTGATGGTACCAGCTTGGTAGTTCTTCTGTGTGCCCTCTCCAGTGATGGTACCAGCTGGGTAGTTCTCCTGTATACCCTCTCCAGTGATGGCACCAGCTGGGTAGTTCTGTGTACCCTCTCCAGTGATGGTACCAGCTGGGTAGTTCTCCTGTATACCCTCTCCAGTGATGGCACCAGCTGGGTAGTTCTGTGTACCCTCTCCAGTGATGGTATCAGCTGGGTAGTTCTGTATACCCTCTCCAGTGATGGTACCAGCTTGGTAGTTCTTCTGTATACTCCAGTGACGGTACCAGCTTGGTAGTTCTTCTGTGTACCCTCTCCAGTGATGGTACCAGCTGGGTAGTTCTGTGTGCCCTCTCCAGTGATGGTACCAGCTGGGTAGTTCTGTTTGCCCTCTCCAGTGATGGTACCAGCTTGGTAGTTCTTCTGTGTACCCTCTCCAGTGATGGTACCAGCTGGGTAGTTCTGTGTGCCCTCTCCAGTGATGGTACCAGCTGGGTAGTTCTTCTGTGTACCCTCTCCAGTGATGGTACCAGCTGGGTAGTTCTGTGTACCCTCTCCAGTGATGGTACCAGCTGGGTAGTTCTGTGTACCCTCTCCAGTGATGGTACCAGCTGGGTAGTTCTGTGTACCCTCTCCAGTGATGGTACCAGCTGGGTAGTTCTGTGTACCCTCTCCAGTGATGGTACCAGCTTGGTAGCTCTTCTGTGTACCCTCTCCAGTGATGGTACCAGCTTGGTAGTTCTTCTGTATACCCTCTCCAATGATGGTCCCAGCTTGGTAGTTCTGTATACCCTCTCCAATGATGGTACTAGCTGGGTAGTTCTTCTGTATACCCTCTCCAGTGATGGTACCAGCTGGGTAGTTCTTCTGTGTGCCCTCTCCAGTGATGGTACCAGCTGGGTTGTTCTGTATAACCTCTCCAGTGATGATACCAGCTTGGTAGTTCTTCTGTATGCCCTCTCCAGTGATGGTACCAGCTTGGTAGTTCTTCTGTGTACCCTCTCTAGTGATGGTACCAGCTTGGTAGTTCTTCTGTGTACCCTCTCCAGTGATGGTACCAGCTGGGTAGTTCTGTATACCCTCTCCAGTGATGGTACCAGCTGGGTAGTTCTGTATACCCTCTCCAGTGATGGTACCAGCTGGGTAGTTCTGTATACCCTCTCCAGTGATGGTACCAGCTGGGTAGTTCTGTATACCCTCTCCAGTGATGGTCCCAGCTGGGTAGTTCTGTATACCCTCTCCAGTGATGGTACCAGCTGGGTAGTTCTGTATACCCTCTCCAGTGATGGTACCAGCTGGGTAGTTCTGTATACCCTCTCCAGTGATGGTACCAGCTGGGTAGTTCTGTATACCCTCTCCAGTGATGGTACCAGCTGGGTAGTTCTGTATACCCTCTCCAGTGATGGTACCAGCTGGGTAGTTCTGTATACCCTCTCCAGTGATGGTACCAGCTGGGTAGTTCTTCTCTGTATAGGAAGAACGGGAGAAACGGAGGGGAAGGAGGGAGGGGGAAGAGAGGGAGGGGGACTGTAGACAAGGTTGTCGGATCGACGATCGTTGTGGAGACGACAAGTGGGGGGAGGAGGATGGGTGGGGGTAGGGAAGGGAAGGATAGGAGGGGAGGGAGAGGGCAGGGGGAGGGGGTGAAGGTGGCACCAGGTGACACCAATATCGTGACACAGTGCCATTGGCTGCCTGGAGTTTGTGTGCTTATGACCTCCTCCCCCTCCCCTCCCCCCCTCACATTATAACCCCCTCCCTCTCCCCACTTACATTATAAACCCCCCCTCTCTCTCTCCTTCCCCTCACTCCTCACATACTAAGCCAACTAGACTGTGTGTTTGTGTGTACTCACCGACTTGTGTTTTCATGGGTCGCGACGCCGCCCCTCTTAAACCAATAGGTTGGTAGACAGCAACCATCCATGAAGGTACGACCCTCCTGTAGCAGGCTGGTAGACAACCGTCCAGGGAGGTACTACCCTCCTGTAGCAGGCTGGTAGACAACCATCCATGGAGGTACTACCCTCCTGTAGCAGGCTGGTAGAAAACCATCCATGGAGGTACTACCCTCCTGTAGCAGGCTGGTAGACATACATCCATGGAGGTACTACCCTCCTGCAGCAGGCTGGTAGACAACAACCATCCATGGAGGTACTACCCTCCTGTAGCAGGCTGGTAGACAACAACCATCCATGGAGGTACTACCCTCCTGTAGCAGGCTGGTAGACAACCATCCATGGAGGTACTACCCTCCTGTAGCAGGCTGGTAGACAACCATCCATGGAGGTACTACCCTCCTGTAGCAGGCTGGTAGACAACAACCATCCATGGAGGTACTACCCTCCTGTAGCAGGCTGGTAGACAACAACCATCCAGGGAGGTACTACCCTCCTGTAGCAGGCTGGTAGACAACCATCCAGGGAGGTACTATCCTCCTGTAGCAGGCGGGTAGACAACAACCATCCATGGAGGTACTACCCTCCTGTAGCAGGCTGGTAGACATACATCCATGGAGGTACTACCCTCCTGCAGCAGGCTGGTAGACAACAACCATCCATGGAGGTACTACCCTCCTGTAGCAGGCTGGTAGACAACAACCATCCATGGAGGTACTACCCTCCTGTAGCAGGCTGGTAGACAACCATCCATGGAGGTACTACCCTCCTGTAGCAGGCTGGCAGACAACCATCCATGGAGGTACTACCCTCCTGTAGCAGGCTGGTAGACAACAACCATCCATGGAGGTGCTACCCTCCTGTAGCAGGCTGGTAGACAACAACCATCCATGGAGGTACTACCCTCCTGTAGCAGGCTGGTAGACAACAACCATCCACGGAGGTACTACCCTCCTGTAGCAGCCTGGTAGACAACCATCCAGGGAGGTACTATCCTCCTGTAGCAGGCGGGTAGACAACAACCATCCATGGAGGTACTACCCTCCTGTAGCAGGCTGGTAGACAACAACTATCCTGGGAGGTACTACCCTCCTGTAGCAGGCTGGCAGACAACAACCATCCATGGAGGTACTACCCTTCTGTAGCAGGCTGGTAGACAACAACCATCCAGGGAGGTACTACCCTTCTCTAGCAGGCTGGTAGACAACAACCATCCATGGAGGTACTACCCTCCTGTAGCAGGCTGGTAGACAACAACCATCCAGGGAGGTACTACCCTCCTGTAGCAGGCTGGTAGACATACATCCATGGAGGTACTACCCTCCTGCAGCAGGCTGGTAGACAACAACCATCCATGGAGGTACTACCCTCCTGTAGCAGGCTGGTAGACAACAACCATCCAGGGAGGTACTACCCTTCTGTAACAGGCTGGTAGACAACCATCCAGGGAGGTACTATCCTCCTGTAGCAGGCGGGTAGACAACAACCATCCATGGAGGTACTACCCTCCTGTAGCAGGCTGGTAGACAGCAACCATCCACGGAGGTACTACCCTCCTGTAGCAGGCTGGTGGACAACAACCATCCAGGGTGGTACTACCCTCCTGTAGCAGGCTGGTAGACAACAACCACCCATGGAGGCACTACCCTCCTGTAGCAGGCTGGTAGACAACAACCATCCATGGAGGTACTACCCTCCTGTAGCAGGCTGATAGACAACAACCATCCATGGAGGTACTACCCTCCTGTAGCAGGCTGGTAGACAACAACCATCCAGGGAGGTACTACCCTCTTGTAGCAGGCTGGTAGACAACAACCATCCATGGAGGTACTACCCTCCTGTAGCAGGCTGGTAGACAACAACCATCCATAGAGGTACTACCCTCCTGTAGCAGGCTGGTAGACAACAACCATCCAGGGAGGTACTACCCTCCTGTAGCAGGCTGGTAGACAACAACCATCGAGGGAGGTACTACCCTCCTGTAGCAGGCTGGTAGACAAAAACCATCCAGGGAGGTACTACCCTCCTGTAGCAGGCATGTAGACAACCATCCATGGAGGTACTACCCTCCTGTAGCAGGCTGGTAGACAACAACAATCCATGGAGGTACTACCCTCCTGTAGCAGGCTGGTAGACAACAACCATCCAGGGAGGTACTACCCTCCTGTATCAGGCTGGTGGACAACAACCATCCAGGGTGGTACTACCCTCCTGTAGCAGGCTGGTAGACAACAACCATCCAGGGAGGTACTACCCTCCTGTAGCAGGCTGGTGGACAACAACCATCCAGGGTGGTACTACCCTCCTGTAGCAGGCTGATAGGCAGCAACCATCCAGGGAGGCATTACCTTCCTGTAGCAGGCTGATAGGCAGCAACCATCCAGGGAGGCATTACCTTCCTGTAGCAGGCTGATAGACAGCAACCATCCAGAGAAGTACTACCTTCCAGAAGTAGTCTGGTAGACAGCCACCATCCAGGGAGGTAGTACCTTCCTGTAGCAGGCTGGTAGACAACAACCATCCATGGAGGTACTACCCTCCTGTAGCAGGCTGGTAGACAACAACCATCCATGGAGGTACTACCCTCCTGTAGCAGTCTGGTAGACAACAACCATCCAGGGAGGTACTACCCTCCTGTATCAGGCTGGTGGGCAACAACCATCCAGGGTGGTACTACTTTCCTGTAGCAGGCTGGTAGACAACAACCATGCAGGGAGGTACTACCCTCCTGTAGCAGGCTGGTAGACAACAACCATCCATGGAGGTACTACCCTCCTGTAGCAGGCTGGTAGACAACAACCATCCAGGGAGGTACTACCCTCCTGTAGCAGGCTGGTAGACAACAACCATCCAGGGAGGTACTACCCTCCTGTAGCAGGCTGGTAGACAAAAACCATCCAGGGAGGTACTACCCTCCTGTAGCAGGCATGTAGACAACCATCCATGGAGGTACTACCCTCCTGTAGCAGGCTGGTAGACAACAACCATCCATGGAGGTACTACCCTCCTGTAGCAGGCTGGTAGACAACAACCATCCAGGGAGGTACTACCCTCCTGTATCAGGCTGGTGGACAACAACCATCCAGGGTGGTACTACCCTCCTGTAGCAGGCTGGTAGACAACAACCATCCAGGGAGGTACTACCCTCCTGTAGCAGGCTGGTAGACAACAACCATCCATGGAGGTACTACCCTCCTGTAGCAGGCTGGTAGACAACAAGCATCCAGGGAGGTACTACCCTTCTGTAGCAGGCTGGTAGACAACAACCATCCAGGGAGGTACTACCCTCCTGTAGCAGGCTGGTAGACAAAAACCATCCAGGGAGGTACTACCCTCCTGTAGCAGGCATGTAGACAACCATCCATGGAGGTACTACCCTCCTGTAGCAGGCTGGTAGACAACAACCATCCATGGAGGTACTACCCTTCTGTAGCAGGCTGGTAGACAACAACCATCCATGGAGGTACTACCCTCCTGTAGCAGGCTGGTAGACAACAACCATCCATGGAGGTACTACCCTCCTGTAGCAGGCTGGTAGACAACAACCATCCAGGGAGGTACTACCCTCCTGTAGCAGGCTGGTAGACAACATCCGTCCATGGAGGTACTACCCTCCTGTAGCAGGCTGGTAGACAACAACCACCCAGGGAGGTACTACCCTCCTGTAGCAGGCTGGTAGACAACAACCACCCAGGGAGGTACTACCCTCCTGTAGCAGGCTGGTAGACAACAACCATCCAGGGAGGTACTACCCTCCTGTAGCAGGCTGGTAGACAACAACCATCCATGGAGGTACTACCCTCCTGTAGCAGGCTGGTAGACAACAACCATCCATGGAGGTACTACCCTCCTGTAGCAGGCTGGTAGACAACAACCACCCAGGGAGGTACTACCCTCCTGTAGCAGGCTGGTAGACAACAACCACCCAGGGAGGTACTACCCTCCTGTAGCAGGCTGGTAGACAACAACCATCCAGGGAGGTACTACCCTCCTGTAGCAGGCTGGTAGACAACAACCATCCAGGGAGGTACTACCCTTCTGTAGCAGGCTGGTAGACAACAACCATCCAGGGAGGTACTACCCTCCTGTAGCAGGCTGGTAGACAACAACCATCCAGGGAGGTACTACCCTCCTGTAGCAAGCTGGTAGACAACAACCATCCAGGGAGGTACTACCCTCCTGTATCAGGCTGGTGGACAACAACCATCCAGGGTGGTACTACTTTCCTGTAGCAGGCTGGTAGACAACCATCCAGGGAGGTACTACCCTCCTGGTTTTCAAAACTCTAATATTACCAACCCAAGATAACCCTAGAAAGCCAAACCAGTGCGGCATATTTCCACTAAGGTCCTTAGGTTCCCCCTCCCCCAGGATGCCACCCACGACAGGTGGCTATCACCCAGATGAACAGAAGCAGCAAGTGCTAGGGAGACGTATCAAACTGTCTCTCTCGCCCTCGCCCGGGATTGAACACTGGTTCCTTCGGTTGTGATTCCCATGGTGTGCCACTGAGCTACGTGGTACCTAACGACCAATCACGTGTCACGATCGCTAAAGAACGATAAATGTATTAACAGTTATCTCAGTAAAGCCTGATATAAACGAGAATAAAATCAGGTAATCGTAGTAAATTTTACCCCCCCTTTCCCCTCCCCCCCCCCAAAAAAAAAAAAAGAAAATAAGGAAATTCCAACTTGCAGGTCTTGGTGGTATTTTTTTTATATTTAATTAAAAATGGTATATTTTTTAGTAAGAAAACGGGGGTGTGGTTTGTTGTGATATGTGTGCGCATGCGCGAGGCAGTCCCGCCAATGGCCACCCTGTGGAGCAGGAGGCGACGCTGACGCTGACCTTAGTAAATCGTCGAAAATCCTGAACATCCGCGTCCTTATGTGGTCGGGAATCCCCTAGCAATATTCAGCAACACCCCCTGCAACCAGCAGGAGGAGTACAGCAGGCTTGGCTCAGCAGATAACAGCAGGATAAAGCAGAAAATTGTTGTCACACATCTCGTCCAGGTAACTTGAACAGACATACGGCAGCCTTGGTATGCCTCTTGATCCAAGGAACTGGACTTATCCTTCCCTTCCTTGCAGCGAACTTGAAGGCCTCTCAGTCACCCCGGGCACTCTATGTCCTGTGTGAGTTTAACGCTTCCCCTCCCCCCCCCCTAGTTAAAAACATCATAAACAGCGTAATTAATACCTTGGCACTAGGGAAGTTTACTGAGAGATGTATATCAGTGTATATACACATGTATATCTCATTGTATATACTGAGAGGTGTATATCTCAGTGTATATACACTGAGAGGAGTATATCTCAGTGTATATACACTGAGAGGAGTATATCTCAGTGTATATACACTGAGAGGAGTATATCTCAGTGTATATACACTGAGAGGAGTATATCTCAGTGTATATACACTGAGAGGAGTATATCTCAGTGTATATACTGAGAGGTGTATATCTCAGTGTATATACACTGAGAGGAGTATATCTCAGTGTATATACACTGAGAGGAGTATATCTCAGTGTATATACACTGAGAGGTGTATATGTCAGTGTATATACACTGAAAGGTGTATATTCCTAGGTTTATCACTATTTTAGGTATTAAAGTATTCTTGACTGGTGGTGAACAAGTCACATACAGTTATGGGGTTTTAAACCCCTATTAACCAGCCCACCACTGACGTGAACCATTTGTGTCTTCCATTCTGTAGCCAATACTCTGTAATGCCCTGAAGTTCCCGTGGGCGAAACGTTTCTTAATGTAGTGTTCTGGTGCTGCATATGACATATATATGGGTGTGTATGTGTACGTGTTGATGTACCTGTACTGAACGCGTTCTACAAGGCACAGTTCTGGTGCCTTTGCTGTTTCTATCTTCCGTAGTAGATGAAAGCGTTCGCCACATCTCAGTGTTGTCGTTTGAGGGCGACACCGATACCAGGATGAAAGTCACCTCAGGTTAGGTAAGGTTCGTCAGGAAACAGGACAAGTGTTTCCCAAGGCGGGTCTTAGTCATATGATGACCCACAGATGGGGCTTTTGGTCACCTTGACCGAGGCCTTCCACTGGCTTACCGGCCCACCTCTTTAGAAATTATATAAACAAGTCCCTCAGGGTTTTTTATGTCAGATGCCCTACAAACTAAGGGTGTATAAAGTTACCAAAGGTTTTAGCTTCTGTTACCTGTACGTAAGCCAGAAATATGAGTGGGTAGATTAGAGAAACAGTCAAAACTAGTCAAATCGCTTGTGCTATCAGCACCTGCTACCAGCACCTGTTACCAGCAGATACAACCAGGTACCAGCAGATACCAACCAGCTACCAGCAAATATCAACCAGCTACCAGCAAATATCAACCAGCTACCAGCAGATACCAACCTGCTACCAAAGGGATACTTTGCAGGGACAGGTGTATAGAAGTCTTTAAGAGGTAACTGGACCACAACCCCCGCCAAGCTCTTGATCAACCAGGCTGTGATGGATATGTTGGCCAGCAGGCCGCCAGCAGCAACAGCCTGGTCGTGGGCGCGGGGAATATATAGTATACAGTGAGGGCTAATATGATTCATTAACACAATACTAACACCGTTCCTGGTTTACCAAAAACACCGGGAATAAGATTTTAAACCCACCTCATTTGGGTGGATTATAGCGTCATAATTCACAGTCTGGAATTATAGCCTCGTAATTCAGATTCTGGAATTGGAAACGTGACGAGAATAAACTTGTTAGAGGCGCTGACATCATGTCAACATTGTTGACATCTTGGGACCTCTCAAACTGTTTCTGTGTTTCTCTTGTCTTAGTCTTTAATCTGAGGAACTAGAGTGACCCATTGTCACTGTTAACTATATATATATATATATATATATATATATATATATATATATATATATATATATATATATATATATATATATATATATATATATATATATATATATATATATATATATATATATATATGCAATAAGATCACAGTAAACAGGTGATTTCAAAATATGCAAAACAACCACTCTGAAAGAATAGAGAAATTCCAAGCGCTTTCGTGACTACTCACATTATCAAGGATAATGTGAGTAGTGACGAAAGTGCTTGGAATTTCTCTATTCTTTCAGAGTGGTTGTTTTGCATATATATATATATATATATATATATATATATATATATATATATATATATATATATATATATATATATATATATATATATATATATATATATATATATATCCTGTAACCCCTTCTTAACTCACCCCATCTCCAACTTTTCTTCCTCCCTACCCTCCCCTCTCTCTCTCTCTCTCTCTCTCTCTCTCTCTCTCTCTCTCTCTCTCTCTCTCTCTCTCTCTCTCTCTCTGTCTTCCCCCTCCCCCTCCCATTCTTCCCCCTCCCCCTCCCCCTCCCCTTCCCCCTCCCCACACCTCATCGTGTGAGGCCCTTCAGGTGTCTACTATAAAATATACATCAAACGTTTTTCACTCTTCCTCTTCCTCCTCCTCCTCCTCCTCCTCCTCCTCCTCCTCCTCTTCCTCCTCTTCCTCTTCCTTCTCCTCTTCCTCCTCCTCTTCCTCCTCGTCTTCCTCCTCCTCCTCTTCCTCCTCCTGCTCCTCCTCCTCCTCCTCTTCCTCCTCCTCTTCCTCTTCCTCCTCGTCTTCCTCCTCCTCCTCCTCCTCCTCCTCTTCCTCCTCCTCCTCTTCCTCCTCCTCCTCCTCTTCTCCCTCCTTTTTTTTTCTTATTATTATAAAGGTGACAAATGCAGATGATTTTCGAGGTTTGCTTATTGATAGCCTGTTCAACCAGGCTCTTGCTGCTGGCGGCTCTCACACCCATCACAACCTGGTTGATCCGGTGCTTGGCGAACGTAGTGATCCAGTTTCTTCCTATGCTGGTAGCTAGTTGGTATCTGCTGGTAGCTAGTTGGTATCTGCTGGTAGCTAGTTGGTATCTGCTGGTAGCTAGTTGATATCTGCTGGTAGCTAGTTGGTATCTGCTGGTAGCTAGTTGGTATCTGCTGATAGCTGGTTGGTATCTGCTGGTAGCTGGTTGGTATCTGCTGGTAGCTGGTTAGTATCTGCTGGTATCTGCTGGTAGCTGGTTGGTATCTGCTGATAGCTGGTTAGTATCTGCTGATAGATGGTTGGTATCTGCTGGTAGCTGGTTGGTATCTGCTGATAGCTGGTTGGTATCTGCTGGTAGCTGGTTGGTATCTGCTGATAGCTGGTTAGTATCTGCTGATAGCTGGTTAGTATCTGCTGGTAGCTGGTTGGTATCTGCTGGTAGCTGGTTGGTATCTGCTGGTAGCTGGTTGGTATCTGCTGATAGCTGGTTAGTATCTGCTGATAGCTGGTTGGTATCTGCTGGTAGCTGGTTGGTATCTGCTGGTAGCTGGTTGGTATCTGCTGATAGCTGGTTAGTATCTGCTGATAGCTGGTTGGTATCTGCTGGTAGCTGGTTGGTATCTGCTGATAGCTGGTTAGTATCTGCTGGTAGCTGGTTGATAACCTCCTGTAAGCAGGTTAAAGAGTCTTTGACCACGGATATTGATACAACGTTCTCGTACTGTGTCCACGGTGCCCCTGCTTTTCACTGGGATTATTTACAACTTCCACCCATATCTCTCACTCCTGTACATTGTTATGGTAGTGTGTAGACTTGGTCCTTCAGTATCATCCTTGTGTATATTATAAAGTATTACATGGTATGTCGTATTATTTGGTATAACTTGGTATATCCTTTTAGTTATACTTGGTATTATCTTTTCAGGAGGAGGGGTGAGAGAGGGGAGGGTGAGAAATGAGGGGAAGGGAAGGAGGAGAGGGGGTAAGATAGGTGAAGGGGGGAGGTTGGGAAGGAGGAGAGGGGGGAGGATAGGTGAAGTGGGGAGGTTGGGAAGGAGTGGGGGAGGATAGGTGAAGTGGGGAGGTTGGGAAGGAGGAGAGGGGGGAGGATAGGTGAAGGGGGGAGGTTGGGAAGGAGGAGAGGGGGGAGGATAGGTGAAGGGGGGAGGTTGGGAAGGAGGAGAGGGGTTGATGAGAGGGTTAGAAGAGAGTGAGAGATAATGAGATGTTTTGAGAGAAGTGAGAGAGTCACTAGAAAAAAAAAGAAATGGAAAATATGTGAGGAATAGAGACACAGAACAAAATGAATAAGAATGATGTGAAAAGCAAAGAAGAATGTAATAGAATCATAGAATAGGAAGAGAGAGAGAAGAAACATGGAAGAAAAGCACAAGGAGACTGGACGATAAACATGGAATAGGAAGAATGGAAGAAAAAGCAGAGAGGCCAGGAATAATGAGAAAATGAGAGATTATAATGGAGGATGAGAAAGAAAGGAGATAAGAGAGAGAGAGAGAAAGATGATAGAGAATATTTAAGGTGTAAATGAGAGAAGGTGTCATAAAAACACCAAAAGAGAAGATGAAAGAGAATTCTGAGAGAGTAGTGATGAGGACAATGTTTGTGTGGGTGAGAGTGTGGAACAGAATGTGTGAGAGAGAGAGAGAGAGAGTAGTGATGAGGACAGTGTTTGTGTGGGTGAGAGTGTGGAACAGAATGTGTGAGAGAGAGAGAGAGAGTAGTGATGAGGACAGTGTTTGTGTGGGTGAGAGTGTGGAACAGAATGTGTGAGAGAGAGAGAGAGAGAGTAGTGATGAGGACAGTGTTTGTGTGGGTGAGAGTGTGGAACAGAATGTGTGAGAGAGAGAGAGAGAGTAGTGATGAGGACAGTGTTTGTGTGGGTGAGAGTGTGGAACAGAATGTGTGAGAGAGAGAGAGAGAGTAGTGATGAGGACAGTGTTTGTGTGGGTGAGAGTGTGGAACAGAATGTGTGAGAGAGAGAGAGAGAGTAGTGATGAGGACAGTGTTTGTGTGGGTGAGAGTGTGGAACAGAATGTGTGAGAGAGAGAGAGAGAGAGTAGTGATGAGGACAGTGTTTGTGTGGGTGAGAGTGTGGAACAGAATGTGTGAGAGAGAGAGAGAGAGAGTAGTGATGAGGACAGTGTTTGTGTGGGTGAGAGTGTGGAACAGAATGTGTGAGAGAGAGAGAGAGAGTAGTGATGAGGACAGTGTTTGTGTGGGTGAGAGTGTGGAACAGAATGTGTGAGAGAGAGAGAGAGAGTAGTGATGAGGACAGTGTTTGTGTGGGTGAGAGTGTGGAACAGAATGTGTGAGAGAGAGAGAGAGAGAGTAGTGATGAGGACAGTGTTTGTGTGGGTGAGAGTGTGGAACAGAATGTGTGAGAGAGAGAGAGAGTAGTGATGAGGACAGTGTTTGTGTGGGTGAGAGTGTGGAACAGAATGTGTGAGAGAGAGAGAGAGTAGTGATGAGGACAGTGTTTGTGTGGGTGAGAGTGTGGAACAGAATGTGTGAGAGAGAGAGAGAGTAGTGATGAGGACAGTGTTTGTGTGGGTGAGAGTGTGGAACAGAATGTGTGAGAGAGAGAGAGAGTAGTGATGAGGACAGTGTTTGTGTGGGTGAGAGTGTGGAACAGAATGTGTGAGAGAGAGAGAGAGTAGTGATGAGGACAGTGTTTGTGTGGGTGAGAGTGTGGAACAGAATGTGTGAGAGAGAGAGAGAGAGTAGTGATGAGGACAGTGTTTGTGTGGGTGAGAGTGTGGAACAGAATGTGTGAGAGAGAGAGAGAGAGTAGTGATGAGGACAGTGTTTGTGTGGGTGAGAGTGTGGAACAGAATGTGTGAGAGAGAGAGAGAGAGTAGTGATGAGGACAGTGTTTGTGTGGGTGAGAGTGTGGAACAGAATGTGTGAGAGAGAGAGAGAGAGTAGTGATGAGGACAGTGTTTGTGTGGGTGAGAGTGTGGAACAGAATGTGTGAGAGAGAGAGAGAGAGTAGTGATGAGGACAGTGTTTGTGTGGGTGAGAGTGTGGAACAGAATGTGTGAGAGAGAGAGAGAGAGTAGTGATGAGGACAGTGTTTGTGTGGGTGAGAGTGTGGAACAGAATGTGTGAGAGAGAGAGAGAGAGTAGTGATGAGGACAGTGTTTGTGTGGGTGAGAGTGTGGAACAGAATGTGTGAGAGAGAGAGAGAGTAGTGATGAGGACAGTGTTTGTGTGGGTGAGAGTGTGGAACAGAATGTGTGAGAGAGAGAGAGAGAGTAGTGATGAGGACAGTGTTTGTGTGGGTGAGAGTGTGGAACAGAATGTGTGAGAGAGAGAGAGAGAGTAGTGATGAGGACAGTGTTTGTGTGGGTGAGAGTGTGGAACAGAATGTGTGAGAGAGAGAGAGAGAGTAGTGATGAGGACAGTGTTTGTGTGGGTGAGAGTGTGGAACAGAATGTGTGAGAGAGAGAGAGAGAGTAGTGATGAGGACAGTGTTTGTGTGGGTGAGAGTGTGGAACAGAATGTGTGAGAGAGAGAGAGAGAGTAGTGATGAGGACAGTGTTTGTGTGGGTGAGAGTGTGGAACAGAATGTGTGAGAGAGAGAGAGAGTAGTGATGAGGACAGTGTTTGTGTGGGTGAGAGTGTGGAACAGAATGTGTGAGAGAGAGAGAGAGAGTAGTGATGAGGACAGTGTTTGTGTGGGTGAGAGTGTGGAACAGAATGTGTGAGAGAGAGAGAGAGTAGTGATGAGGACAGTGTTTGTGTGGGTGAGAGTGTGGAACAGAATGTGTGAGAGAGAGAGAGAGTAGTGATGAGGACAGTGTTTGTGTGGGTGAGAGTGTGGAACAGAATGTGTGAGAGAGAGAGAGAGTAGTGATGAGGACAGTGTTTGTGTGGGTGAGAGTGTGGAACAGAATGTGTGAGAGAGAGAGAGAGTAGTGATGAGGACAGTGTTTGTGTGGGTGAGAGTGTGGAACAGAATGTGTGAGAGAGAGAGAGAGAGTAGTGATGAGGACAGTGTTTGTGTGGGTGAGAGTGTGGAACAGAATGTGTGAGAGAGAGAGAGAGTAGTGATGAGGACAGTGTTTGTGTGGGTGAGAGTGTGGAACAGAATGTGTGAGAGAGAGAGAGAGTAGTGATGAGGACAGTGTTTGTGTGGGTGAGAGTGTGGAACAGAATGTGTGAGAGAGAGAGAGAGTAGTGATGAGGACAGTGTTTGTGTGGGTGAGAGTGTGGAACAGAATGTGTGAGAGAGAGAGAGAGTAGTGATGAGGACAGTGTTTGTGTGGGTGAGAGTGTGGAACAGAATGTGTGAGAGAGAGAGAGAGTAGTGATGAGGACAGTGTTTGTGTGGGTGAGAGTGTGGAACAGAATGTGTGAGAGAGAGAGAGAGAGAGAGAGAGAGAGTAGTGATGAGGACAGTGTTTGTGTGGGTGAGAGTGTGGAACAGAATGTGTGAGAGAGAGAGAGAGAGTAGTGATGAGGACAGTGTTTGTGTGGGTGAGAGTGTGGAACAGAATGTGTGAGAGAGAGAGAGAGTAGTGATGAGGACAGTGTTTGTGTGGGTGAGAGTGTGGAACAGAATGTGTGAGAGAGAGAGAGAGAGAGTAGTGATGAGGACAGTGTTTGTGTGGGTGAGAGTGTGGAACAGAATGTGTGAGAGAGAGAGAGAGTAGTGATGAGGACAGTGTTTGTGTGGGTGAGAGTGTGGAACAGAATGTGTGAGAGAGAGAGAGAGTAGTGATGAGGACAGTGTTTGTGTGGGTGAGAGTGTGGAACAGAATGTGTGAGAGAGAGAGAGAGAGTAGTGATGAGGACAGTGTTTGTGTGGGTGAGAGTGTGGAACAGAATGTGTGAGAGAGAGAGAGAGTAGTGATGAGGACAGTGTTTGTGTGGGTGAGAGTGTGGAACAGAATGTGTGAGAGAGAGAGAGAGAGTAGTGATGAGGACAGTGTTTGTGTGGGTGAGAGTGTGGAACAGAATGTGTGAGAGAGAGAGAGAGAGTAGTGATGAGGACAGTGTTTGTGTGGGTGAGAGTGTGGAACAGAATGTGTGAGAGAGAGAGAGAGTAGTGATGAGGACAGTGTTTGTGTGGGTGAGAGTGTGGAACAGAATGTGTGAGAGAGAGAGAGAGTAGTGATGAGGACAGTGTTTGTGTGGGTGAGAGTGTGGAACAGAATGTGTGAGAGAGAGAGAGAGAGTAGTGATGAGGACAGTGTTTGTGTGGGTGAGAGTGTGGAACAGAATGTGTGAGAGAGAGAGAGTAGTGATGAGGACAGTGTTTGTGTGGGTGAGAGTGTGGAACAGAATGTGTGAGGAGAGAGAGAGTAGTGATGAGGACAGTGTTTGTGTGGGTGAGAGTGTGGAACAGAATGTGTGAGAGAGAGAGAGAGTAGTGATGAGGACAGTGTTTGTGTGGGTGAGAGTGTGGAACAGAATGTGTGAGAGAGAGAGAGAGTAGTAGTTATGAGGACAGTGTTTGTGTGGGTGAGAGTGTGGAACAGAATGTGTGAGAGAGAGAGAGAGTAGTGATGAGGACAGTGTTTGTGTGGGTGAGAGTGTGGAACAGAATGTGTGAGAGAGAGAGAGAGTAGTGATGAGGACAGTGTTTGTGTGGGTGAGAGTGTGGAACAGAATGTGTGAGAGAGAGAGAGAGTAGTGATGAGGACAGTGTTTGTGTGGGTGAGAGTGTGGAACAGAATGTGTGAGAGAGAGAGAGAGTAGTGATGAGGACAGTGTTTGTGTGGGTGAGAGTGTGGAACAGAATGTGTGAGAGAGAGAGAGAGTAGTGATGAGGACAGTGTTTGTGTGGGTGAGAGTGTGGAACAGAATGTGTGAGAGAGAGAGAGAGTAGTGATGAGGACAGTGTTTGTGTGGGTGAGAGTGTGGAACAGAATGTGTGAGAGAGAGAGAGAGTAGTGATGAGGACAGTGTTTGTGTGGGTGAGAGTGTGGAACAGAATGTGTGAGAGAGAGAGAGAGTAGTGATGAGGACAGTGTTTGTGTGGGTGAGAGTGTGGAACAGAATGTGTGAGAGAGAGAGAGAGGGTAGTGATGAGGACAGTGTTTGTGTGGGTGAGAGTGTGGAACAGAATGTGTGAGAGAGAGAGAGGGTAGTGATGAGGACAGTGTTTGTGTGGGTGAGAGTGTGGAACAGAATGTGTGAGAGAGAGAGAGAGTAGTGATGAGGACAGTGTTTGTGTGGGTGAGAGTGTGGAACAGAATGTGTGAGAGAGAGAGAGAGTAGTGATGAGGACAGTGTTTGTGTGGGTGAGAGTGTGGAACAGAATGTGTGAGAGAGAGAGAGAGTAGTGATGAGGACAGTGTTTGTGTGGGTGAGAGTGTGGAACAGAATGTGTGAGAGAGAGAGAGAGAGTAGTGATGAGGACAGTGTTTGTGTGGGTGAGAGTGTGGAACAGAATGTGTGAGAGAGAGAGAGAGTAGTGATGAGGACAGTGTTTGTGTGGGTGAGAGTGTGGAACAGAATGTGTGAGAGAGAGAGAGAGAGAGTAGTGATGAGGACAGTGTTTGTGTGGGTGAGAGTGTGGAACAGAATGTGTGAGAGAGAGAGAGAGAGAGTAGTGATGAGGACAGTGTTTGTGTGGGTGAGAGTGTGGAACAGAATGTGTGAGAGAGAGAGAGAGTAGTGATGAGGACAGTGTTTGTGTGGGTGAGAGTGTGGAACAGAATGTGTGAGAGAGAGAGAGAGTAGTGATGAGGACAGTGTTTGTGTGGGTGAGAGTGTGGAACAGAATGTGTGAGAGAGAGAGAGAGTGAGTAGTGATGAGGACAGTGTTTGTGTGGGTGAGAGTGTGGAACAGAATGTGTGAGAGAGAGAGAGAGAGTAGTGATGAGGACAGTGTTTGTGTGGGTGAGAGTGTGGAACAGAATGTGTGAGAGAGAGAGAGAGTAGTGATGAGGACAGTGTTTGTGTGGGTGAGAGTGTGGAACAGAATGTGAGAGAGAGAGAGAGAGAGTAGTGATGAGGACAGTGTTTGTGTGGGTGAGAGTGTGGAACAGAATGTGTGAGAGAGAGAGAGAGAGTAGTGATGAGGACAGTGTTTGTGTGGGTGAGAGTGTGGAACAGAATGTGTGAGAGAGAGAGAGAGTAGTGATGAGGACAGTGTTTGTGTGGGTGAGAGTGTGGAACAGAATGTGTGAGAGAGAGAGAGAGAGTAGTGATGAGGACAGTGTTTGTGTGGGTGAGAGTGTGGAACAGAATGTGTGAGAGAGAGAGAGAGAGTAGTGATGAGGACAGTGTTTGTGTGGGTGAGAGTGTGGAACAGAATGTGTGAGAGAGAGAGAGAGTAGTGATGAGGACAGTGTTTGTGTGGGTGAGAGTGTGGAACAGAATGTGAGAGAGAGAGAGAGAGAGTAGTGATGAGGACAGTGTTTGTGTGGGTGAGAGTGTGGAACAGAATGTGTGAGAGAGAGAGAGAGTAGTGATGAGGACAGTGTTTGTGTGGGTGAGAGTGTGGAACAGAATGTGTGAGAGAGAGAGAGAGAGTAGTGATGAGGACAGTGTTTGTGTGGGTGAGAGTGTGGAACAGAATGTGTGAGAGAGAGAGAGAGTAGTGATGAGGACAGTGTTTGTGTGGGTGAGAGTGTGGAACAGAATGTGAGAGAGAGAGAGAGAGAGTAGTGATGAGGACAGTGTTTGTGTGGGTGAGAGTGTGGAACAGAATGTGTGAGAGAGAGAGAGAGTAGTGATGAGGACAGTGTTTGTGTGGGTGAGAGTGTGGAACAGAATGTGTGAGAGAGAGAGAGAGTAGTGATGAGGACAGTGTTTGTGTGGGTGAGAGTGTGGAACAGAATGTGTGAGAGAGAGAGAGAGTAGTGATGAGGACAGTGTTTGTGTGGGTGAGAGTGTGGAACAGAATGTGTGAGAGAGAGAGAGAGTAGTGATGAGGACAGTGTTTGTGTGGGTGAGAGTGTGGAACAGAATGTGTGAGAGAGAGAGAGAGAGTAGTGATGAGGACAGTGTTTGTGTGGGTGAGAGTGTGGAACAGTGTTTGTGTGGGTGAATGTGGAACAGAATGAGAGAGAGAGAGAGAGTAGTGATGAGGACAGTGTTTGTGTGGGTGAGAGTGTGGAACAGAATGTGTGAGAGAGAGAGAGAGAGTAGTGATGAGGACAGTGTTTGTGTGGGTGAGAGTGTGGAACAGAATGTGTGAGAGAGAGAGAGAGAGAGTAGTGATGAGGACAGTGTTTGTGTGGGTGAGAGTGTGGAACAGAATGTGTGAGAGAGAGAGAGAGAGAGTAGTGATGAGGACAGTGTTTGTGTGGGTGAGAGTGTGGAACAGAATGTGTGAGAGAGAGAGAGAGTAGTGATGAGGACAGTGTTTGTGTGGGTGAGAGTGTGGAACAGAATGTGTGAGAGAGAGAGAGAGAGTAGTGATGAGGACAGTGTTTGTGTGGGTGAGAGTGTGGAACAGAATGTGTGAGAGAGAGAGAGAGTAGTGATGAGGACAGTGTTTGTGTGGGTGAGAGTGTGGAACAGAATGTGTGAGAGAGAGAGAGAGTAGTGATGAGGACAGTGTTTGTGTGGGTGAGAGTGTGGAACAGAATGTGTGAGAGAGAGAGAGAGTAGTGATGAGGACAGTGTTTGTGTGGGTGAGAGTGTGGAACAGAATGTGTGAGAGAGAGAGAGAGTAGTGATGAGGACAGTGTTTGTGTGGGTGAGAGTGTGGAACAGAATGTGAGAGAGAGAGAGAGAGAGTAGTGATGAGGACAGTGTTTGTGTGGGTGAGAGTGTGGAACAGAATGTGTGAGAGAGAGAGAGAGAGTAGTGATGAGGACAGTGTTTGTGTGGGTGAGAGTGTGGAACAGAATGTGTGAGAGAGAGAGAGAGAGTAGTGATGAGGACAGTGTTTGTGTGGGTGAGAGTGTGGAACAGAATGTGTGAGAGAGAGAGAGAGAGTAGTGATGAGGACAGTGTTTGTGTGGGTGAGAGTGTGGAACAGAATGTGAGAGAGAGAGAGAGAGAGTAGTGATGAGGACAGTGTTTGTGTGGGTGAGAGTGTGGAACAGAATGTGTGAGAGAGAGAGAGAGAGTAGTGATGAGGACAGTGTTTGTGTGGGTGAGAGTGTGGAACAGAATGTGTGAGAGAGAGAGAGAGTAGTGATGAGGACAGTGTTTGTGTGGGTGAGAGTGTGGAACAGAATGTGTGAGAGAGAGAGAGAGAGTAGTGATGAGGACAGTGTTTGTGTGGGTGAGAGTGTGGAACAGAATGTGTGAGAGAGAGAGAGAGAGTAGTGATGAGGACAGTGTTTGTGTGGGTGAGAGTGTGGAACAGAATGTGTGAGAGAGAGAGAGAGAGAGTAGTGATGAGGACAGTGTTTGTGTGGGTGAGAGTGTGGAACAGAATGTGTGAGAGAGAGAGAGAGTAGTGATGAGGACAGTGTTTGTGTGGGTGAGAGTGTGGAACAGAATGTGTGAGAGAGAGAGAGAGTAGTGATGAGGACAGTGTTTGTGTGGGTGAGAGTGTGGAACAGAATGTGTGAGAGAGAGAGAGAGTAGTGATGAGGACAGTGTTTGTGTGGGTGAGAGTGTGGAACAGAATGTGTGAGAGAGAGAGAGAGAGTAGTGATGAGGACAGTGTTTGTGTGGGTGAGAGTGTGGAACAGAATGTGTGAGAGAGAGAGAGAGTAGTGATGAGGACAGTGTTTGTGTGGGTGAGAGTGTGGAACAGAATGTGAGAGAGAGAGAGAGAGAGTAGTGATGAGGACAGTGTTTGTGTGGGTGAGAGTGTGGAACAGAATGTGTGAGAGAGAGAGAGAGTAGTGATGAGGACAGTGTTTGTGTGGGTGAGAGTGTGGAACAGAATGTGTGAGAGAGAGAGAGAGAGTAGTGATGAGGACAGTGTTTGTGTGGGTGAGAGTGTGGAACAGAATGTGTGAGAGAGAGAGAGAGAGTAGTGATGAGGACAGTGTTTGTGTGGGTGAGAGTGTGGAACAGAATGTGTGAGAGAGAGAGAGAGAGTAGTGATGAGGACAGTGTTTGTGTGGGTGAGAGTGTGGAACAGAATGTGTGAGAGAGAGAGAGAGTAGTGATGAGGACAGTGTTTGTGTGGGTGAGAGTGTGGAACAGAATGTGTGAGAGAGAGAGAGAGAGTAGTGATGAGGACAGTGTTTGTGTGGGTGAGAGTGTGGAACAGAATGTGTGAGAGAGAGAGAGAGAGTAGTGATGAGGACAGTGTTTGTGTGGGTGAGAGTGTGGAACAGAATGTGTGAGAGAGAGAGAGAGAGTAGTGATGAGGACAGTGTTTGTGTGGGTGAGAGTGTGGAACAGAATGTGTGAGAGAGAGAGAGAGTAGTGATGAGGACAGTGTTTGTGTGGGTGAGAGTGTGGAACAGAATGTGTGAGAGAGAGAGAGAGTAGTGATGAGGACAGTGTTTGTGTGGGTGAGAGTGTGGAACAGAATGTGTGAGAGAGAGAGAGAGTAGTGATGAGGACAGTGTTTGTGTGGGTGAGAGTGTGGAACAGAATGTGTGAGAGAGAGAGAGAGTGTGAGAGAGAGAGAGTAGTGATGAGGACAGTGTTTGTGTGGGTGAGAGTGTGGAACAGAATGTGTGAGAGAGAGAGAGAGAGTAGTGATGAGGACAGTGTTTGTGTGGGTGAGAGTGTGGAACAGAATGTGTGAGAGAGAGAGAGAGTAGTGATGAGGACAGTGTTTGTGTGGGTGAGAGTGTGGAACAGAATGTGTGAGAGAGAGAGAGAGTAGTGATGAGGACAGTGTTTGTGTGGGTGAGAGTGTGGAACAGAATGTGTGAGAGAGAGAGAGAGTAGTGATGAGGACAGTGTTTGTGTGGGTGAGAGTGTGGAACAGAATGTGTGAGAGAGAGAGAGAGTAGTGATGAGGACAGTGTTTGTGTGGGTGAGAGTGTGGAACAGAATGTGTGAGAGAGAGAGAGAGTAGTGATGAGGACAGTGTTTGTGTGGGTGAGAGTGTGGAACAGAATGTGTGAGAGAGAGAGAGAGTAGTGATGAGGACAGTGTTTGTGTGGGTGAGAGTGTGGAACAGAATGTGTGAGAGAGAGAGAGAGTAGTGATGAGGACAGTGTTTGTGTGGGTGAGAGTGTGGAACAGAATGTGTGAGAGAGAGAGAGAGTAGTGATGAGGACAGTGTTTGTGTGGGTGAGAGTGTGGAACAGAATGTGTGAGAGAGAGAGAGAGTAGTGATGAGGACAGTGTTTGTGTGGGTGAGAGTGTGGAACAGAATGTGTGAGAGAGAGAGAGAGTAGTGATGAGGACAGTGTTTGTGTGGGTGAGAGTGTGGAACAGAATGTGTGAGAGAGAGAGAGAGTAGTGATGAGGACAGTGTTTGTGTGGGTGAGAGTGTGGAACAGAATGTGTGAGAGAGAGAGAGAGTAGTGATGAGGACAGTGTTTGTGTGGGTGAGAGTGTGGAACAGAATGTGTGAGAGAGAGAGAGAGAGTAGTGATGAGGACAGTGTTTGTGTGGGTGAGAGTGTGGAACAGAATGTGTGAGAGAGAGAGAGAGTAGTGATGAGGACAGTGTTTGTGTGGGTGAGAGTGTGGAACAGAATGTGTGAGAGAGAGAGAGAGTAGTGATGAGGACAGTGTTTGTGTGGGTGAGAGTGTGGAACAGAATGTGTGAGAGAGAGAGAGAGTAGTGATGAGGACAGTGTTTGTGTGGGTGAGAGTGTGGAACAGAATGTGTGAGAGAGAGAGAGAGTAGTGATGAGGACAGTGTTTGTGTGGGTGAGAGTGTGGAACAGAATGTGTGAGAGAGAGAGAGAGTAGTGATGAGGACAGTGTTTGTGTGGGTGAGAGTGTGGAACAGAATGTGTGAGAGAGAGAGAGAGTAGTGATGAGGACAGTGTTTGTGTGGGTGAGAGTGTGGAACAGAATGTGTGAGAGAGAGAGAGAGAGTAGTGATGAGGACAGTGTTTGTGTGGGTGAGAGTGTGGAACAGAATGTGTGAGAGAGAGAGAGAGAGTAGTGATGAGGACAGTGTTTGTGTGGGTGAGAGTGTGGAACAGAATGTGTGAGAGAGAGAGAGAGTAGTGATGAGGACAGTGTTTGTGTGGGTGAGAGTGTGGAACAGAATGTGTGAGAGAGAGAGAGAGTAGTGATGAGGACAGTGTTTGTGTGGGTGAGAGTGTGGAACAGAATGTGTGAGAGAGAGAGAGAGTAGTGATGAGGACAGTGTTTGTGTGGGTGAGAGTGTGGAACAGAATGTGAGAGAGAGAGAGAGAGAGTAGTGATGAGGACAGTGTTTGTGTGGGTGAGAGTGTGGAACAGAATGTGTGAGAGAGAGAGAGAGTAGTGATGAGGACAGTGTTTGTGTGGGTGAGAGTGTGGAACAGAATGTGTGAGAGAGAGAGAGAGAGTAGTGATGAGGACAGTGTTTGTGTGGGTGAGAGTGTGGAACAGAATGTGAGAGAGAGAGAGAGAGAGTAGTGATGAGGACAGTGTTTGTGTGGGTGAGAGTGTGGAACAGAATGTGTGAGAGAGAGAGAGAGTAGTGATGAGGACAGTGTTTGTGTGGGTGAGAGTGTGGAACAGAATGTGTGAGAGAGAGAGAGTAGTGATGAGGACAGTGTTTGTGTGGGTGAGAGTGTGGAACAGAATGTGTGAGAGAGAGAGAGAGTAGTGATGAGGACAGTGTTTGTGTGGGTGAGAGTGTGGAACAGAATGTGTGAGAGAGAGAGAGAGTAGTGATGAGGACAGTGTTTGTGTGGGTGAGAGTGTGGAACAGAATGTGTGAGAGAGAGAGAGAGAGTAGTGATGAGGACAGTGTTTGTGTGGGTGAGAGTGTGGAACAGAATGTGAGAGAGAGAGAGAGAGAGTAGTGATGAGGACAGTGTTTGTGTGGGTGAGAGTGTGGAACAGAATGTGAGAGAGAGAGAGAGAGTAGTGATGAGGACAGTGTTTGTGTGGGTGAGAGTGTGGAACAGAATGTGAGAGAGAGAGAGAGAGAGTAGTGATGAGGACAGTGTTTGTGTGGGTGAGAGTGTGGAACAGAATGTGAGAGAGAGAGAGAGAGAGAGAGAGAGAGAGGGTAGTGATGAGGACAGTGTTTGTGTGGGTGAGAGTGTGGAACAGAATGTGTGAGAGAGAGAGAGAGTAGTGATGAGGACAGTGTTTGTGTGGGTGAGAGTGTGGAACAGAATGTGAGAGAGAGAGAGAGAGAGTAGTGATGAGGACAGTGTTTGTGTGGGTGAGAGTGTGGAACAGAATGTGTGAGAGAGAGAGAGAGAGTAGTGATGAGGACAGTGTTTGTGTGGGTGAGAGTGTGGAACAGAATGTGTGAGAGAGAGAGAGAGTAGTGATGAGGACAGTGTTTGTGTGGGTGAGAGTGTGGAACAGAATGTGTGAGAGAGAGAGAGAGAGTAGTGATGAGGACAGTGTTTGTGTGGGTGAGAGTGTGGAACAGAATGTGTGAGAGAGAGAGAGAGAGTAGTGATGAGGACAGTGTTTGTGTGGGTGAGAGTGTGGAACAGAATGTGTGAGAGAGAGAGAGAGTAGTGATGAGGACAGTGTTTG
>NW_027195887.1:65000-70000 GCF_038502225.1 Cherax quadricarinatus | reverse complement strand
TCAGGCCGATTTCCCTCAACCTTTCTTCATAGGACAATCCCCGTAGCTGTGGGACTAGTCTTGTTGCAAACCTTTGCACTTTCTCTAATTTCTTGACGTGCTTGACTAGGTGTGGATTCCAAACTGGTGCTGCATACTCCAGTATGGGCCTGACGTAAATGGTATACAGAGTCTTAAACGAATCCTTACTGAGGTATCGGAACGCTATCCGTAGGTTTGCCAGGCGCCCGTATGCTGCAGCAGTTATCTGATTGATGTGCGCCTCAGGAGATATGCTCGGTGTTATGCTCACCCCCAGATCTTTTTCCTTGAGTGAGGTTTGCAGTCTTTGGCCATCTAAACTATATTGTGTCTGCGGTCTTCTTTGCCCTTTCCCAATCTTCATGACTTTGCATTTGGCAGGGTTAAATTCAAGGAGCCAGTTGCTGGACCAGGCTTGTAGCCTGTCCAGGTCTCTTTGTAGTCCTGCCTGATCCTCATCCGATTTGATTCTTCTCATTAACTTCGCATCATCTGCAAACAAGGACACTTCTGAGTCTATCCCTTCCGTTATGTCGTTCACATATACCAAAAACAGCACAGGTCCTAGGACTGACCCCTGTGGAACCCCGCTTGTCACAGGCGCCCACTCTGACACCTCGTCGCGTACCATGACTCGTTGTTGCCTCCCTGTCAGGTATTCTCTGATCCATTGCAGTGCCTTTCCTGTTATGTGTGCCTGATCCTCTAGCTTTTGCAGTAACCTCTTGTGAGGAACTGTGTCGAAGGCCTTCTTGCAGTCCAAAAATATGCAGTCGATCCACCCCTCTCTCTCTTGTCTTACTTCTGTCACCTTGTCATAAAACTCTAGTAGGTTTGTGACACAGGATTTTCCTTCCCTGAAACCGTGCTGGTTGTCAATTATACACTTGTTTCTTTCCAGGTGCCCCACCACTCTCCTCCTGATGATCTTCTCCGTGACCTTGCATACTATACACGTTAGTGATACAGGTCTGTAGTTTAGTGCCTCATGTCTGTCTCCCTTTTTAAAAATTGGGACTACATTTGCCATTTTCCATACCTCAGGGAGTTGCCCAGTTTCAAATGATATGTTGAGGATCTTTGTTAATGGCTCACACAATATCTCTGCTCCCTCTTTAAGGACCCATGGAGAGATGTTGCCTGGTCCCACCGCCTTTGAGGTGTCAAGTTCGCATAGCAGCTTCTTCACCTCCTCCTTGGTTATATGTACCTCATCCAGCACTTGCTGGTGTGCCCCCCTGTTCTGATTTCCTGGAGTTCTACTGGTTTCCACTGTAAATACCTCTTTAAATCTTGTGTTGAGCTCCTGACATACCTCTTGGTCGTTTCTTGTGAATTCCCCATCACCCTTCATCAGTCTGATTACCTGGTCCTTGACTGTTGTTTTCCTCCTGATGTGGCTGTACAACAGCTTCGGGTCAGTCTTTACTTTTGATGCTATGTCATTTTCATATTGTCTCTGAGCCTCCCTTCTTATCTGTGCATATTCGTTTCTGGCTCTTCGGCTGATTTCTTTATTTTCCTGAGTTCTCTGTCTTCTGTACCTTTTCCATTCTCTAGTACACCTAGTTTTTGCCTCCCTACACCTTTGGGTGAACCAAGGACTCGTTCTGTTCTTCCCATTATTTCTGTTTCCCTTGGGAACAAACCTCTCCTCTGCCTCCTTGCATTTTGTTGCTACATAGTCCATCATTTCTTGTACTGGTTTTCCTGTCAGTTCCCTCTCCCACTGAATATCTTGAAGGAAGTTCCTCATGCCTGAGTAGTTCCCCCTTTTGTAGTTTGGTTTTTCCCAGCCTATTTCTGCTACTCTCTCCACTTGGAGCTCAACTATGTAGTCGAAGCACAGAACCACATGATCACTAGCTCCCAGGGGCCTTTCATACATGATACCCTCGATGTCCGAACTACTCATGGTGAATACAAGGTCCAGCCTTGCTGGTTCATCCTCTCCTCTCTCTCTGGTAGTGTCTCTAACATGTTGATGCATGAGGTTTTCCAGTACCACATCCATCATCTTGGCTCTCCGTGTTTCGGGACCCCCATGGGGCTCCAGGTTTTCCCAGTCAATCTCCTTGTGATTGAAATCACCCATAACTAGTAACTTTGCTCCCCCCATGTGTGCTCTCCTGGCCACCTCGGCTAGTGTGTCGATCATTGCTCTGTTGCTCTCATCGTATTCTTCTCTTGGCCTCCTGCAGTTCTGTGGTGGGTTGTACATTAATGCAATTATCACCTTATGTCTCTCAGACTGGATTGTTCCTACTAAGTAGTCCCTTTCGCCCATGCCATCCATTCCTTCCATTTTCTCAAAATCCCACTGGTTTTTAATGAGCAGTGCAACTCCTCCTCCCCCTCTCCTCCCTCTGTCTTTCCTGAGGATTTGGTATCCGGATGGAAAGATTGAATCTGTTATTATTCTGGTGAATTTTGTTTCTGTGAGTGCTATTATGTCTGGGGATGTCTCTTTGATTCTTTCGTGACACTCCTCATACTTGTTTGTTATTCCATCTGCATTTGTATACCACACCTTCAATTTCTTTTCTAAGACTGTGGTCTGGGAGGTATATTGGGGTTGGGGAAGTGGGAGACCTGGTTAGGAACTATGAGTTGTTGCTGTGGGGGTGGAGTTTGTAATGTAGTGGGTGGGGACATTGGATGTGGCATGGGTGTTTTGATTTAGAGTGTTTGGTTGCACTGGGGTTGACCTGGTTGGGAGGCTTCTATAGGAAGTTGTGAGGGAGGCTGTATTTGATCTTCTTCCTGGGTCTGGGATCTCCTGTCTGTCTTCTCCATCCCCTCTCTTTCCTCCTTTCGCCTTTGTACCATCTCTCTCAGTTTCTGCCTTTCTTCTTGTGTTCTGTCGCAGTCGAGATACACCTTCCTGTATGCTGGCATGTCCCTTAATCGTGCATTCTTCTGCAGGATCCTGGTCCGAGTCACTTCTGCCTTGAAGGTCACTTTCACTGGCCGGGTTCTTTTTTTTACAAACCCCCCTATTCTCCGAAAATTTTCCAGCTGGGTCATGTCGTCTTCTCCTATTGCTTTCATGATGCTTTCAATTGCTTTTTTTTCCCTTGTTTTCTTGCTTCATATGTTTCCCCTTCAACTTCCTGGAGCCCATACACAAAGACTGACCTCACCCTTTCATTCTTCCACTGCGTATCCCTGTGTATCCCCTCATTTAATTTGGTTTCCTGCACTGCAGCTTTCCTTTCTTCAGTTTCACTGGCTAATGTACTTGGGCTCAGTGGCCTGTCATTTTCCCTTCTCGGCTTTCCTTGGGCTCTGTTGTTGTCTGTTAGGGCCTCCACATAAAGCTTAGCTCTTTCATTTACTACAGTCTCCTCTGATATAGCTTCCCCATGCAGTTGTGCCCCTTCTTTCCCTACAGCCCCCTATTTGTGGCTGAGGTCAATCCCAAAATGTTCTTTAGTTCTTTAGGCTGTTTCAGATTTTTCAGTTCCTCTTCTAAACTCTGTATCCTAGCCTCTGCTGCTTTGACTTGCACCTCCCACTTCCTGCTTTCCATATCTATCCTCTCTTCCATTCTCATGCTAAGTTCTTCTAGTTTCTTTTCCCATTCATGATCCCTTTTTATGAGCTCTGCTGCCCAATCTTCCTTTGCAGTTTCCTCCTCCTGTCCCTTGGTTTTTCTTGTTGCTCTCTGACAACCCATTTTTGTTTTATCCTGATTGCCTCAGAGTGGGAAACCTATTAGTTCTGTATGTTAGGTTAGTAGTGTGTATGTCAGAGTGTGGGGGGGGGAAGGTAGTGGAGGAACTGTGGCTATGTGGGAGAGGGGTGGGGAGGGGGAGGGTGAACGGGGGAGGGGAGGGTGAACGAGGGAGGGGAGGGATCAGGGGAAGAAGTGAGATGTCGGTGGTGAGGGGGGGAGGGGAGTGTATGTGTGAGTCTGGATATGTGTGTGTGTACTCACCTAATTGTACTCACCTAATTGTGGTTGCAGGGGTCGAGACTCAGCTCCTGGCCCCGCCTCTTCACTGATCGCTACTGGATCCTCTCTCTCTCTCTGCTTCCTGAGCTTTGTCATACCTCTTCTTAAAACTATGTATGGTTCCTGCCTCCACTACTTCACTTGCTAGGCTATTCCACTTGCTGACAACTCTATGACTGAAGAAATACTTCCTAACGTCCCTGTGACTCGTCTGAGTCTTCAGCTTCCAGTTGTGACCCCTTGTCCCTGTGTCCCCTCTCTGGAACATCCTATCTCTGTCCACCTTGTCTATTCCCCGCAGTATCTTGTATGTCGTTATCATGTCTCCCCTGACCCTTCTGTCCTCCAGTGTCGTCAGTCCGATTTCCCTTAACCTTTCCTCGTACGACATTCCCTTGAGTTCTGGGACTAGCCTTGTTGCAAACCTTTGTACTTTCTCTAACTTCTTGACGTGCTTGACCAGGTGTGGGTTCCAGACTGGTGCTGCATACTCCAGTATGGGCCTAACATACACAGTGTACAGTGTTTTGAACGATTCCTTATTAAGGTATCGGAACGCTATTCTCAGGTTTGCCAGGCGCCCGTATGCTGCAGCGGTTATTTGGTTGATGTGTGCCTCCGGTGATGTGCTCGGTGTTATGGTCACCCCAAGGTCTTTCTCCCTGAGTGAGGTCTGTAGTCTTTGTCCACCTAGCCTATACTCTGTCTGCGGTCTTCTTTGCCCCTCCCCAATCTTCATGACTTTGCATTTGGCTGGATTGAATTCGAGAAGCCAGTTACTGGACCACATGTCCAGCCTCTCCAGGTCTCTTTGCAGTCCTGCCGCGTCCTCGTCCGATTTAATTCTTCTCATCAACTTCACGTCATCTGCGAACAGGGACACTTCAGAGTCTATTCCTTCCATCATGTCGTTCACATATATCAAAAATAGCACTGGTCCTAGAACTGACCCCTGTGGGACCCCGCTCGTAACAGGCGCCCACTGTGATACCTCTTCACGTACCATGACTCGTTGCTGCCT
>NW_027195887.1:57500-60000 GCF_038502225.1 Cherax quadricarinatus | reverse complement strand
TGTTTGCAAGATTTTAGCAACATGGTTCTTCATGGTTGTATTTGGGAGTCACTACTCCCAAGGATATCAACTTTTCCTCCAGGTGCCAACATCGTCCCATTCATCCTTACTACTGCACCAGCATTACCATCATGGTTGAGATTGCATCATCACTTATGTTTTCAGGTGCAAATGTTACTTGCCATCTATTTCCCCAAGCTGATATAGCTCTCAGCTGGTGATTGATGTAGCTAGCGCAGCTGCATTTCTTCTCTTGGATAAGTGAATTGTCAGTGTACAGTCATGTCTGCATATGCGGATTCTGGATGAGATGAAGAAGGTCGTTGAAGAGATATTCCATAACAATGGACCCAGCACGCTCAGGAACACTTGCCCCAATAGGATGCCTTGCTGATTCCGTTCCATTGAGGACTATACTTAGAGATCTACTTGCGAAGGTAATCACTGAGAGAGAAGCGAGCTGCACCCCAGTGCTTGAAGTTTTGTCAAGAGGCCCTGGTGCCACACTCCGGTCGAAAGCGCCAGCACTGCCTGCAGTGCTACCACACAGCTGACTTTGATTCATCCAGTGACTGGTGCCACTCTCCCTCGCCTCTCTCTCTCTCTCTCTCTCTCTCTCTCTCTCTCTCTCTCTCTCTCTCTCTCTCTCTCTCTCTCTCTCTCTCTCTCTTTCTCTCTCTCTCGCTCTTCTCTCTCTCTTTTTTTTTTTTTTTTTTTTTTTTTTTTTTTTTTTTTTTTTTTTTTTTTTTTACAGGGTCGGATAAAGTATGATCCTAGCTTTATTGACAGCTATTTACAGGTTAAGGATTCCAACTTTATTATGTTAAGAGCTGTTACCTACATCAGCCTTATTTGAAAGTATTTTATTGTTATGAGACATAAGTAGGAACAGGATGAAGTTGAGCCATTCAGGGCCAGCATTTTCATTTGATCAACTGGACTTTATCTCGTTGACACTGTATTATGCTGTACGAATGAAACCATACCGAGTCATCCTGGGTATGTATGATTCAGATGAGTGATGTCCGAGAAGGGCACAGCCAGAGGAAGCTGCTACTTTCTGCCCGTCTTGTGTACATGCTTGTTTCACGCTGTCTCGGAAGTGGGATCCATGTGGTAGTTTTGACACATGGCTTTGTACATAACAGTAAGGCCACCTAAGACCTCCTATGTTGAAGGCTCTGTTGAAATGACAGATCTATCCAGGATGGTCCAGGCGAGAGATGAGACGTCTTGCTCCTGTTCTCTACTTCCGTCACAGTCTCTCTGTCTCTCTGTCTCTCTCTGTCTCTCTGTCTCTTCGTCTCTCTCTGTCTCTCTCTCTCTCGCCTCCTCGCCTCTCTCGCTCTCTCTTGCCTCTCTCGCCTCCCTCTCTCTCTCTCTCTCTCTCTCTCTCTCTCTCTCTCTCTCACCTCCTATTACACAGGGTTTGACATGTTATGGATCCAGCTTTATTGACAGCTATTTACATAGGTTAAGGATTCCAACTTTATTGGCAAGCCAAGAGCTGTTACCTACATCAGCTCATTTGGAAAGCATTTTTATTGTTATGAGACATAAGCAAGTAGGGAATGAGGATGTAGTTGAGCCATTCAGCCAGCATTATTTGATCAACTATTATCTCGTTGACATCATTATGCTGTACGAATGTAATCTCCATACTGAGTCATCCTGTATGTATGATCTCAGATGGAGTGATGTTTGTGGAGAGGGTACAGCCAGAGGAAGTTGCTGCTGTCTTGTGGGTATAAAAGCTTGTTTCACGCTGGTCTGAAGTGGATCCAAGTGTGTATTTGACAATATTGGCCTTGTATATAACAGGCGCTACCCACATCCCTCCTATGTTGAAGGCTCTTGCTGAAATGACAGATCTATCCAGGATGGGTCCAGGCGAGAGATGAGACGTCTTGCCTGTTCTCTACTTCCCGTCAAGCAGTCGCAGATGAGAGGGGGACAGGGCAAACCAAGAAAGGGAGTACTAAGGTGTGAGCGTACTTGTGTTTCGTATGATCTGCAAACCCCTACTGTCAAGCAGATGCGAGATACGGCAATATGCTGTAAGCTTCCTGGCTGGCTTTGTTTGCAAGATTTATAACATGGTTCTCTTCATGGTTAGTTTGGAGTCAAACCACCTCAAGGATATCAACTTTTCCTCCAGGTGCCAACATCCCCATTCATCTCATTACTGCACTGTACATTGCTTCATCATGGTGCCTAGAGACGATCATCATTTGCGTTTCTTCTTCAGGTGCAAATGTTACTTTGCCATCTATTCCCAAGCCGATATAGTTCTCAGCTGGTGATTGATGTAGCTTAGAGCAGCTGGCATTTCTTCCTCTGGATATGAATGTCAGTGTACAGTCGTCTGCATATGCCGATTCTGGGATGAGATGAAGAAGGTCGCTGAAGTAGACATTCCATAGTCAGGACCCAGCACACTTCCTTGTGGAACGCTTGCCCCAATAGGATGCCTTGTTGATTCCGTTCCATTGAGGACTAC
>NW_027195887.1:35000-52500 GCF_038502225.1 Cherax quadricarinatus | reverse complement strand
TCCCAGTGCTTGAAGTTTTGCTAAGAGGCCCTGGTGCCACACCTGGTCGAAAGCGCCAGCAGTGTCCAGCGTGCTACCACACAGCTGACTTTGGATTCATCCAGTGACTGGTGCCACTAGTGGAGAGGTTTAACAACAGATCAGCAGCAGAGTAACTCTTCCTGAAGCCATATTGACGATCACAAAGTAGTGAGTGGTGAAGCCAAAAAGAAATCTGTCATTTGTCTTGAGATTGTCTCAAGGATCTTACCAGATTGACAGGAGTGACACTGGTCTGTAGCTGCTGATTTCGCTCTGCCTCTTTTTGTGAATAGGACTACATTTGCCTCTTTCCATGGAGGGCCATTTGCACTGTACTAGGCAGTGCTGAAAGATGCGAGTTAGATGGGTGCTACAGCTGGCCTGCACATCTTCTCAACAATCTTGGGCTCAACTTGTCTGGTCTCACAGCCTTTTCTTGGTCAAGGATTTAAGAAGGAAATGCACTCCTCCTGCCTTATTGTCACTCCCTGACAGTTTTGACACAGTTTGGGTAGCTAGCCAAGGAGGGTCCCTTTGCTGATCAGGAACTTGCATTTTGGTATGTGCTGTTCAGCAAAGAGGCCCGCTTTCTGACTACTAGTAGAGGTGGTCCCATCCCTGTCGATTTAGAGGTGGAATAAGTCTCATCAGGCAGATAACCTTGTCTGTCCTGACTAGGACCACCAGGTTTTGGAGCCAATTCCTACCTGATGCTAACTTTCTTTAGTGTCCAACTCCCATTTAGCAATGGCTCCACTTTTGAACATCACCATATGCCTACAGGCTTGCATGTGCAAGTTCCTGTTATAGGTAGGATGTCTCTTATACCTTCGCCATGCTTTGTACTTAGCAGTAGCAGCCTCTCTACAACGAAAGCCAAACCAAGGCTGATCTGTAGGTTTTGTCACATTGCCGGTGAGGAATGTGTTCTTGTTGCAGATTAAGATGTGTCCAGTGAAGGCTTTCACTTGGTTGTCAACATCCCCTGAGAAGAGCATTCCAGTCGGTGGTGGCGAGCTCAGAGCAAAGGGCTGCCAATTCACTTTCTTCCATAGCCAGGTTGTGCGTGACCTCACCTGTTCTGTTGGGATCTATGTGGTAAAACAGCCTTGTGGTCAGACGATCCAACGTAGCCGAGGTTGACAAGTGACTATGCCTTCTGCCAGATCACTCACTACTGGGTCAAGGGAGGAGCCAGAGATATGAGTAGGGAAATCACCGTGTTTCTCTTTATGTCAAACACTGCAAGAAGGTCATCAAAGTCCTGTATAAGGTGCTGGTTGAGGTCACCAACAATTATAGCTATGTTGACAGTTGTGTTGTAGCAGAAGGAGTCAATATTTTCCATTAGGAAGTTGATAGGTCTGCATGTTGCCACTGAGGTCTGCATTGCACATGCTAGTACAGAGGTATCATAGTGTTTATACAGAGCTTGAAGAACATCATTTCAAGATGTGGGGTGGCAACATCTATGTGCTGGGTATGAACACTTTAGAGAAGACAGCAACACTAATTCTCCTTGCTCTGCTTGTCTTTCTCATCCATGAGGTGTAGCAATAATTCTTGCAAAATTTTCTGGAGTCCTGTCATCCAAAATGTTTCAACAACAGCCATCAGGCGTCTGGACGTCGAGTGTTCACAGCTATGGTGAGTTTCCAACATTGCACGAAACTCTATCGCTGGCTGACAGGATGCTGAGATAGACTGGCTCATGATGAAGTGGTCAGCTTGAGGTGGGTGTAGGAAATGTAAGGTAGCCTGCCCTTGAGAGAGGTAGGATACTGAGGCAGCTGCAGGGATGTAGGTCTGTGGGTCTTGTCACTCTCCCTCTCCCTCTCTCTCTCTCTCTCTCTCTCTCTCTCTCTCTCTCTCTCTCTCTCTCACTCCTCCTTTCTCCTCTCTACTCTCCCTCCTCTCTCTCTCTCTCTCTCTCTCTCTCTCTCTCTCTCTCTCTCTCTCTCTCTCTCTCTCTCTCCCACTCTCCCTCCTTTCTCTCTCTCTCACTCCTCCCTCCTTTCTCTCTCTCTCTCTCTCTCTCTCTCTCTCTCTCTCTCTACTCTCCCTCCTTTCCTCTCTCTCTCTCTCTCACTCTCCTCTCTCTCTCTCTCTCTCTCTCTCTCTCTCTCTCTCTCTCTCTCTCTCTCTCTCTCTCTCTCTCTCTCTCCCCTCCTTTCTCTCTCTCAATTTAACTCCTTTCTCTCTCTCTCTCTCTCTCTCTCTCTCTCTCTCTCTCTCTCTCTCACCTCCCTCCTCTCTCTCTCTCTCTCTCTCTCTCTCTCTCTCTCTCTCTCTCTCTCTCACTCCTCCCTCCTTTCTCTCTCACTCCTCCCTCCTTTCTCTCTCTCTCTCTCTCTCTCTCTCTCTCTCTCTCTCTCTCTCACTCTCCTCCTTTCTCTCTCTTTCACTCTCCCTCCTTTCTCTCTCTCTCTCTCTCTTGAATTATTATTGGTGGTTTGACAAGGTTAAGGATCCCTAGCTTTATTGACAGCCATTACAGGTTAAGGATTCCTAACTTATTGGCAAGCTAAGAGCTGTTACCATCAGCTCATTTGAAAGCATTTGCATTGTTAAGGACATATGCTAGGAACAGGATGAAGTTGAGCTTCATCTGTGGCCAGCATTTTCATTTGATCAACTGACTTTGTATCTGCTGGATAACATTATGCTGAACGAATGTGTCTCCATACTGAGTCATCCTGGGTATGTATGATCTCAGATGGAGGATGTTCTGAGAAGGGTACAACCAGAGTGAAGTTGCTGCTTTCTGCCCGTCTTGTGGCATAAAGCTTGTTTCACGCTGTCCTTTAGCGGATCCAAGTGTGGTATTTTGACAACATTGGCCTTGTACATACAGTAAGGCCACCCACATCCCTCCTATGTTGAAGGCTCTGCCATCGACAGATCTATCCAGGATGGGTCCAGGTATGAGAGATGAGACGTCTTGCTCTGTTCTCTACTCTGTCAAGCAGTCGCAGATGAGAGGGGGCAGGCAAACCAAGAAAGTGGAGCATACTCAAGGTGTGAGCGTACTTGTGCCCTGTACAGGATCTGCAGCCCCCACTGTCAAGCATATGGGAGATATTAAGTGAAGTGCTGTGTTTCCTCAAGGCCTTGTTTGCAAGATTTACAACGTGGTTCTTCATGGTTAGTTTGAGTCAAATTTCACCCTGCTGATATCAACTTCTTCTCCAGGTGCCAACATCGTCCCATTCATCCTTACTACCGCACCAGCATTACCATCATGGTTCCCAGAGATGATCATCATTTGCGTTTTCTCAGGTGCAAATGTTACTTGCCATCTATTTCCCAAGCTGATATAGCCTCAGCTGGTGATTGATGTAGCTTAGAGCAGCTGGCATTTCTTCTTGGATAAGGAATGTCAGTGTACAGTCGTCTGTATGCAGCGTGATTCTGATGAGATGAAGAAGGTCGTTGAAGTAGACATTCCATCAACAATGGACCCAGCACTCCTCCCCTCCTTTCTCTCTCACTCTCCTCCTTTCTCTCTCTCTCTCTCTCTCTCTCTCTCTCTCTCTCTCTCTCTCTCTCTCTCTCTCTCTCTCTCTCTCTCACTCTAACTCCTTTCTCTCTCTCTTTCACTCTCCCTCCTTTCTCTCTCTCTCTCTCTCTCTCTCTCTCTCTCTCACTCTCTCTCTCTCTCGCTCTCTCTCTCTCTCTCTCTCCCACCATCTGTGAGAGTGTGGGTTCTTTGCCCTGGAGTTGAGTGTGAGACGCTGACAGCACATTTCAAAAGATCTTGAAAGCTCTCTTTGAGCCTCTGAAGGTGTGAAGCAAAGAGGTGTCCATCAGAGAGAGAGAGAGAGAGAGAGAGAGAGAAGTAAGAAAGAGGAACAGCAGCAGGAAGAAGAAAGAAGACTCCAGATTCCTCTCTTTAACACCCAACTTAATAAAGAAGATAAATAACTTTTTTCAAGTGGTAAGTAAGGTCTTCCTTCTTTCCTCTTGACTCTCTTTCCTCTTCATCTTAATTCTCCCTCTTCATTTCTCTTGATCATCTTTTTCTTTCTAATACACAGGGTTCTACAAGGTTAGGTTAGGTTCCTAACTTTATTTATAAGCTAAGAACTGTAACCTGCATCAGCTCATTCTCCCTTACTTTCTTCTCCCTTACTTTCTTCTCCCTTACTTTCTTCTCCCTTACTTTCTTCTCCCTTACTTTCTTCTCCCTTACTCTCTTCTCCCTTACTCTCTTCTCCCTTATTCTCTTCTCCCTTACTCTTCTCCCTTATTCTCTTCTCCCTTACTCTCTTCTCCCTTACTCTCTTCTCCCTTACTCTTCTCCCTTACTCTCTTCTCCCTTACTCTCTTCTTCCTTACTCTCTTCTCACTTATTCTCTTCTCCCTTATTCTCTTCTCCCTTACTCTCTTCTCCCTTACTCTTCTCCCTTACTCTCTTCTCCCTTACTCTCTTCTCCCTTACTTTATTCTCCCTTACTCTCTTCTCCCTTACTTTCTTCTCCCTTACTCTCTTCACCTTTACTCTCTTCTCCCTTACTTTATTCTCCCTTACTCTCTTCTCCCTTACTTTCTTCTCCCTTACTCTCTTCACCTTTACTCTCTTCTCCCTTGTTTTCCTTCCCATTGCTCTACACTGACACAAATAGTATTCTCGTCAACAGTATAGTGATGGGACTTCGCATTGACAAACAGAACCAGTACAATACAGGTAGACACATGATCCACAGTAAGTAATGCTCATTATTACAGGTAAACATGGATTAATCAACAGTTAAGGAACAGAACAGGTAAAAAAACTGATATATATATATATATATATATATATATATATCTATATATATATATATATATATATATATATATGCTGTCCGAAGTATTCGTGCAGAGGCAGCCATGATGCTTCAACCAAACCAGCTTGGCTTTGGGGTCTCTCAAGGAAGTGAAGCAGCGGTTCATGCAACAAGGGTGTATATCAACAACCTGCCTGAGGACAATGCAGTGGTAAAATTAGATTTCAAGAATGCGTTCAGTCTCCTGAAAAGAGACGTGGTATTAGCAGCAGTACAAGAACATTTCCCTGGTCTCTTCCCTTTTGTTTCAGCTGGGTATAGCAAGGAATCAATGCTTCTCTTTGGAGAGCATGAAATTACATCATCGGAGGGTGTCCAACAAGGAGATCCTCTTGCACCATTTCTCTTCTGTATAGCAGTTAGGGAAATCACAGTCAGACTGACGAGCGAGCTAAACATCTGGTTCCTAGATGATGGCACACTAGCAGGTACAAAGGAGTCCCTCCTACATGACCTTACACAGGTAATGACACGGGGACAGGAAATGGGTCTCATCCTGAATCCATCCAAATGTGAAATCATCTCAGTCAGTCAACAAGTGATAAATGCAGTGAGATCAAAACTACCAGGAGCAGCAGTCATTGCCCCCACAAATAGTGTCTTGCTAGGAGCACCTCTGGGAAGCAATGCCATTGACACAATTCTCAGGAAGAAACTGGAAGAGTTAAGGAGAATGGAACAACGAATAGGCAATCTGGACACCCACGATGCCTTGTACCTTCTCACAAAGTGCTTGAGTCTGCCCAGGTTGACATATTTCCTAAGATGTGCACCTTCATATGATAACCCTATACTGCACGAATATGACAGTATTCTGAGGCAGATTTTTACGAAAGTACTTAACCTTACTCTAGAAGACGGGCAGTGGAACCAAGCTACACTTCCAGTCAGACTAGGAGGCATTGGTGTCCGCAAGTCATCACAGATTGCGCTACCTGCTTTTCTGTCCTCGTGTATTGCATCCAGAGGGCTTGTAGCAGTGATTCTCCCTGAACATCTTAGGGACAAGATTGGAGTCCAGGACCAAAAATTCATTGACGGAGCAATGATCTGGGATAATCTAACGGGCTCTGAAACCAGACCTGCTCCCCCCAACAACTACAAACAATCGCACTGGGATGGTCCAATAGTGGAAAATATAGCCTCAACAATGCTTCAGAGTGTGTCAGGGAAGGATAGAGCCCGCCTGCTGGCAGTGAGAGCCCCTCATGCTGGGGACTTTCTGTTGGCTGTTCCCAACTCCAGCCTTGGCACACGCCTCGACCCACAGACCATCCGCATCGGTGTTGCCCTTCGACTTGCCGCCCCTGTTCTCGCCGAACACAGGTGTATTTGTGGCAGAGAAGCAGCAGACCGATTCGGGTACCATGGTCTTGTGTGCCGTAAATCCGAGGGAAAGATTGCAAGACATGAGGAGGTTAATAACATTATCAAGAGGAGCCTCACAACAGCTGGATGCCCAGCAGTAAGGGAGCCGCCCCAACTATGCAGATCTGATGGCAGCCAGAAGCGTCCAGATGGTATCACCCTTCAAGCCTGGACAGATGGGAAGCAGGTGGTGTGGGACTATACATGTGCATCTACCTTGGCTGATACCTATCTCCAATACACCAGGGAGGAAGGAGGGGCAGCTGCCAGCTTCAGGGAGTCCCAAAAGTCTAGAAAATATGGAGAACTTGCCCATCATTATATGTTTGTTCCCATAGGCTCAGAGACCCTTGGCTCATGGGGAAAGAGTGCATCTAAATTCCTTAAGGAGCTGGGAAAAAGACTCATCAGGGTAATAGGGATCCCAGGGCAGCTAGTTGTCTGTTCCAGCGGCTCAGTGCGGCTGTTCAAAGGGGTAATGCCTGCTGTATTTTGGGCACACACCCCAGCTCTGAGGAGCTGGATGAGATTTTCGCCTTATAATCGGTGATACACAAGTAACAATATGTACCTTATATGCCACCTTTATATCAACAATGTATCTCTTAAATCTTCTGTACCATATTATGTAATAAAATATATATATACATATATATATATATATATATATATATATATATATATATATATATATATATATATATATATATATATATATATATATATCAAGTTAATTACTCTTCTGTCTTAATCACATTTAAATTCTATTTAGATATTTGAGAGTTTCTCTGTCAAAGTACGTTTTTAAGACCTCTATTAGTTCTATCACCTCGTCTATTAGTTCTATCACCTCGTCTATTCATAACATTTGGGCCAGGTAGCAGCTCTCAGAATTATTTTAATTAATATTAACTAAAGATAGGAAACTGGAAGAGAGTTAAAAAACTCCTGTGATACCTTTCCTTGTATCAGCTGGTACCCCTTCCTTATATCAGCTGGCACCCCTTCCTTATATCAGCTGGCACCCCTTCCTTATATCGGCTGGCACCCCTTCCTTATATCAGCTGGCACCCCTTCCTTATATCAGATGGCACCCCTTCCTTATATCAGCTGGCACCCCTTGTATCAGCTGGCACCTCTTCCTTATATCAGCTGGCACCCCTTCCTTGTATCAGCTGGCACCCCTTCCTTATATCAGCTGGCATCCCTTCCTTATATCAGCTGGCACCCCTTCCTTATATCAGCTGGCACCCCTTCCTTATATCAGTTGTTGTTGTTGTTAAAGATTCTCCGGTATTCTCCCGGCCCGGGCCATTCCAAGTGGTGGCCCGGCACTGGCTCCCTGTCTAGGGAGTGTCTGAGACCTCAGTCTCCCATGGGAGGAGGCACAAGTACCCCCCTCATCTTGTGAGCTACAAACTCGGGCTCTGGCACCAACCCTGCCCTAGAAGGGCAAGGCATGGTGTCGATCGTGCTATCGCTGTGCTCTCCTGTGTGGAGTGTCGTGTGTTAGTGTTCATTTTCATTCATTAATTTTGATTCGCCGGTACTTCCGGCCCAGGTCTTCTCCAGATGGTGACCCGGCAGTGGCTCCCGGGTGGGGGGTGACGATCATCTTCTTTCTTGGCCCTCCGGTTGGAGGGTGTCGTCGTCTTCTATCTTGCGCTGACTTCCCCGAAGAGCAGCGCAGTCGGGCAGAGGCAGCAGTTACAGGGTCAACTGGAGCCACACCCCAGCTTTAGCGGACAGCAAAGTGCTGGGGAAACTTATCTTCATGGTGAATGGTCATGGATAGTCGTGCTAGACGAGGGTACCGTCTTCAAAGTCCCTATTCTGAAGCATCCTGAATTTCCTCTTTGAGGTGTACTCGACTTCCACAAGGTGTTGGGTGTTGGCAGCGAGTAGTCTGGTCATGTCTGCAGTAGTGTATGTAACAGTTTGGTCGTAGGTATACTTGACTGTTCCGTCCTGGAGGTGCTGATGGATTTCTGAAGACAGCATTGTGTTCTTATATTGCTTGGTTGTGTAGAAGTATACACCCTTCAGGTATCGGACTTGTTGTGATGCAGCAGTGTCAGTGGCACCGTGAGGTGCATCCGCAGTTTCTTGTGTTTTTGCTTTCTTGGCTGGTGGCTGAACTGGTGAAGGCGAGATTTCCGACTGGTCAGTTGCTCTAGCAGTGGATGAAAGCGGTAGTGGACTCTCTTTGGTGGGGTTTGCCGAAGTCTCAGTGGTCTCTGATTGGTCCATCTCTGTGTCTAGTGGAGGTTGTGACAGCGGTGGAGCAGCGGTGATGCTGGTAATATTTGCAGTAGATTTTAGGATCTCAGTGGAAGGTGGTGATGCAGGGAATGTGAGGCCAGGCATATTATTTAGTTTGAAAAGTTCATTGATGGTGGTGTTGAAGGAACCAGGCTCACCTGCATTCTGTACATGAGCATACATAATGCAACAAAGAATCTTGGTGGAGTCGGCAGTAGGTGCTGGCAGGGAAGTGGTGGGAGCAGCTTGCGTGGCATGTAGTATCTTGGTAGTGTCTGCTTGAAGCTTGGCGATAGCAGAATATGTGGTTGCTTGTGGGTTGGGTTTCTTTTGTTGTTGTTGTTGTTTCTTGAGTATGTCTCTTCTGGTAGGGCACCTGGCAGCAAGAGTATGGTGGTCATTCTTGCAGTTCAAGCATTTAGGTGGTGAAGCAGTAGTGCAATTCTTGAAGTCATGACCCTCACGGCCACAGGTGGAGCAGAACTTCTTGTCCTTGGTTGGACAATCATTTGTGGTGTGTAAGTATGAGTAACAATTATAGCACTGCGAGATATGTTGGAATTTCTCTGCTTCGATGAAGGCTGGGTTGATGTGGAAGTAGTGAATAGCCAGGCCTTCAGCGAGAGCTCTGGCTGCCATGTTGACGTCACTGAAGGTGACCTTCAGCATGGATGAAGCATTGGGTATTTTAATAATGAAGTCCACCTTGGCCCAAGGGTTCTTTGCTTCGATAGATGACTTGATTTCTTCAGTGGCCTGTACAGTGATAAGATTGTCGAGTCACTTGAGGAACACAGTTCTCCTGGCCCTCAGTGCTGGGAAAGTCAAGACAAGAAATCCCTGGTCTCGTAGAGTGGTAGTAGCAGTGGTGGTAAGTAGTTTCTCAGCCTCTGTGTCGTCTGTACAGACGACAACAAAGGCCTCTTTGAGCGATAAAATCGCATTACATTTGACTTGCAGCCTGCCACTAACGACAGCTGCAAGTGCTAGTTTGGACGACTCATTGGTTGTGCCACTCGCTGGTTTGATCTTTACTCTGTTAGAGTAATGCATCGTGAGTAAGCAGTGCTGTTCCTTGTATCAGCTGGCACCCCTTCCTTATATCAGCTGGCACCCCTTCCTTATATCAGCTGGCACCCCTTCCTTATATCAGCTGCCACCCCTTCCTTATATCAGCTGCCACCCCTTCCTTATATCAGCTGCCACCCGTTCCTTATATCAGCTGCCACCCCTTCCTTATATCAGCTGCCACCCCTTCCTTATATCAGCTGCCACCCCTTCCTTATATCAGCTGCCACCCCTTCCTTATATCAGCTGCCACCCCTTCCTTATATCAGCTGCCACCCCTTCCTTATATCAGCTGCCACCCCTTCCTTATATCAGCTGCCACCCCTTCCTTATATCAGCTGCCACCCCTTCCTTATATCAGCTGCCACCCCTTCCTTATATCAGCTGCCACCCCTTCCTTATATCAGCTGCCACCCCTTCCTTATATCAGCTGCCACCCCTTCCTTATATCAGCTGCCACCCCTTCCTTATATCAGCTGCCACCCCTTCCTTATATCATCTGCCACCCCTTCCTTATATCAGCTGCCACCCCTTCCTTATATCAGCTGGCACCCCTTTTTTATCACCTGGCACCCCTTATATCAGCTGGCATCCCTTCCTTATATCAGCTGTCACCCCTTCCTTATATCAGCTGGCACCCCTTCCTTGTATCAGCTGGCACCCCTTCCTTATATCAGCTGGCACCCCTTCCTTATATCAGATGGCACCCCTTCCTTATATCAGCTGGCACCCCTTGTATCAGCTGGCACCTCTTCCTTATATCAGCTGGCACCCCTTTCTTGTATCAGCTGGCACCCCTTCCTTATATCAGATGGCACCCCTTCCTTATATCAGATGGCACCCCTTCCTTATATCAGAAGGCACCCCTTCCTTATATCAGCTGGCACCCCTTGTATCAGCTGGCACCTCTTCCTTATATCAGCTGGCACCCCTTTCTTGCTTGTATCAGCTGGCACCCCTTCCTTATATCAGCTGGCACCCCTTCCTTATATCAGATGGCACCCCTTCCTTGTATCAGCTGGCACCCCTTCCTTGTATCAGCTGCCACCCCTTATATCAGCTGGCACCCCTTCCTTATATCAGCTGGCACCCCTTATATCAGCTGGCACCCCTTCCATTTATCACCTGGCACCCCTTATATCAGCTGGCATCCCTTTCTTATATCAGCTGTCACCCCTTACTTATATCAGCTGGCACCCCTTCCTTATATCAGCTGGCACCCCTTCCTTACATCAGCTGGCACCCCTTCCTTTTATCACCTGGCACCCCTTCCTTATATCAACTGGCACCCCTTATATCAGCTGGCATCCCTTCCTTATATCAGCTGGCACCCCTTATATCAGCTGGCACCCCTTCCTTATATCAGCTGGCACCCCTTCCTTATATCAGCTGGCACCTCTTCCTTTTATCACCTGGCACCCCTTCCTTATATCAACTGGCACCCCTTCCTTATATCAGCTGGCACCTCTTCCTTATATCAGCTGGCACCCCTTCCTTATATCAGCTGGCACCCCTTCCTTTTGTCACCTGGCACCCCCTCCTTATATCAGCTGGCATCCCTTCCTTATATCAGCTGGCACTCATTTCTTTTATAACCTGGCACCCCTTATATCTGCTGGCACCTCTTCCTTTTATCACCTGGCACCCCTTCTTTATATCTTCTGGCACCCCTTCCTTGTATCAGCTGGCACCCCTTCTTGTATCAGCTGGCACCCCTTCCTTGTATCAGCTGACACCCCTTCCATGTATCAGCTGGCACCCCTTCCTTGTATCAGCTGGCACCCCTTCCTTGTATCAGCTGGCACCCCTTCCTTGTATCAGCTGGCATCCCTTCCTTATATCAGCTGTCATCCCTTCTTTATATCAGCTGGCACCCCTTCCTTGTATCAGCTGGCACCCCTTCCTTGTATCAGCTGGCACCCCTTCCTTGTATCAGCTGGCACCCCTTCCTTGTATCAGCTGGCACCCCTTCCTTATATCAGCTGGCATCCCTTCTTTATATCAGCTGGCACCCCTTCCTTGTATCAGCTGGCACCCCTTATATCAGCTGGCACCTCTTCCTTGTATCAGCTGGCACCCCTTCCTTATATCAGCTGGCATCCCTTCTTTATATCAGCTGGCACCCCTTCCTTGTATCAGCTGGCACCCCTTCCTTGTATCAGCTGGCACCCCTTCCTTGTATCAGCTGGCACCCCTTCCTTGTATCAGCTGGCACCCCTTCCTTGTATCAGCTGGCACCCCTTCCTTGTATCAGCTGGCACCCCTTCCTTGTATCAGCTGGCACCCCTTCCTTGTATCAGCTGGCACCCCTTCCTTGTATCAGCTGGCACCCCTTCCTTGTATCAGCTGGCACCCCTTCCTTGTATCAGCTGGCACCCCTTCCTTGTATCAGCTGGCACCCCTTCCTTGTATCAGCTGGCACCCCTTCCTTGTATCAGCTGGCACCCCTTCCTTCATTAAGCTCAGACAACGGGTGTTGAGTCTGTCTTGTACAAACACCTTGTGGTGTCTCGTCTGGCTGAATTAGTTATAAATAGGTGTTAAAAACTGGTAAATTGGTGTCGAATTTGGTTTAATTGAGGGTCAGAATTGGCATCAAAGTGCCAGATTTTGCGAAAATAGTGTGCCAGATTTGTCATAAATAGGTGTTACACACACACACACACATATATATATATATATATATATATATATATATATATATATATATATATATATATATATATATATATATATATATATATATATATATATCATAAATAGGCAAAATAAAATATTAATGTTAAAAATATTATTTCCGGGTTGCAGTGTGGATAATTTCAACAAAGGTAGAAGGCATCAATTAACGAAGATTTTTTTCTTACCTGTGTGAGATATTTTTCCCCTGACACACCTGTCGTAGCATCAGTCACAGGTAATTACGGTTTGTTTCGCTCCCCCGTAAAAAAAAAAAAATCGCTGCAGCGGGTTCGTAAAGCTGATTTCCTGCCTATTTGGAAAACGAATATTTTTTTTATATTTTAGTTTCTTATTTTTTAATGTATTTTGTTTTATTATTTTCTTCTAGCCTCTTTTTTTTTTAATTTTTTTTCATTGAGATTTTCTTATTTTTTTCTTGTTTCTTGATCATCATCTTTCTTATTTTTAGTTTTAAATAGCCTAGCAGGTGTAGATAGATAGCCTAGGAGGTGTAGATAGATAGCTTAGCAGGTGTAGATACATAGCCTAGAAGGTGTAGATAGATAGCCTAGCAGGTGTAGATAGATAGCCTAGCAGGTGTAGATACATAGCCTAGAAGGTGTAGATAGATAGCCTAGCAGGTGTAGATAGATAGCCTAGCAGGTGTAGATAGCCTAGCAGGTGTAGATAGATAGCCTAGCAGGTGTAGATAGATAGCCTAGCAGGTGTAGATAGATAGCCTAGCAGGTGTAGATAGATAGCCTAGCAGGTGTAGATAGATAGCCTAGCAGGTGTAGATAGATAGCCTAGCAGGTGTATAGCTTAGCAGGTGTAGATAGATAGCCTAGCAGGTGTAGATAGATAGCCTAGCAGGTGTAGATAGATAGCTTAGCAGGTGTAGATAGATAGCCTAGCAGGTGTAGATAGATAGCCTAGCAGGTGTAGATAGATAGCCTAGCAGGTGTAGATAGATAGCTTAGCAGGTGTAGATAGATAGCCTAGCAGGTGTAGATAGATAGCCTAGCAGGTGTAGATAGATAGCCTAGCAGGTGTAGATAGATAGCCTAGCAGGTGTAGATAGATAGCCTAGCAGGTGTAGATAGATAGATGTAGATAGATAGCCTAGCAGGTGTAGATAGAGCAGGTGTAGATACCTAGCAGGTGTAGATAGATAGCCTAGCAGGTGTAGATAGATAGCCTAGGTGTAGATAGATAGCAGCAGGTGTAGCCTAGCAGGTGTAGATACATAGCCTAGCAGGTGTAGATAGATAGCCTAGCAGGTGTAGATAGATAGCCTAGCAGGTGTAGATAGCCTAGCAGGTGTAAATAGATAGCCTAGCAGGTGTAGATAGATAGCCTAGCAGGTGTAGATAGATAGCCTAGCAGGTGTAGATACATAGCTTAGCAGGTGTAGATAGATAGCCTAGCAGGTGTAGATAGCCTAGCAGGTGTAGATAGGTAGCCTAGCAGGTGTAGATAGCCTAGCAGGTGTAGATAGATAGCCTAGCAGGTGTAGATAGATAGCCTAGCAGGTGTAGATAGATAGCCTAGCAGGTGTAGATAGATAGCCTAGCAGGTGTAGATAGATAGCCTAACAGGGGTAGATAGATAGCCTAGCAGGTGTAGATAGATAGCCTAGCAGGTGTAGATAGATAGCCTAGCAGGTGTAGATAGATAGCCTAGCAGGTGTAGAGATAGCCTAGCAGGTGTAGATAGATAGCCTAGCAGGTGTAGATAGATAGCCTAGCAGGTGTAGATAGATAGCCTAGCAGGTGTAGATAGATAGCCTAGCAGATATAGATAGATAGCCTAACAGGTGTAGATAGATAGCCTAGCAGGTGTAGATAGATAGCCTAGCAGGTGTAGATAGCCTAGCAGGTGTAGATAGATAGCCTAGCAGGTGTAGATAGATAGCCAAGCAGGTGTAGATAGCCTAGCATGTGTAGATAGATAGACCAGCAGGTGTAGATAGATAGCCTAGCAGGTGTAGATACATAGCCTAGCACGTGTAGATACATAGCCTAGCAGGTGTAGATAGATAGCCTAGCAGGTGTAGATAGATAGCCTAGCAGGTGCAGATAGCCTAACAGGTGTAGATAGATAACATAGCAAGTGTAGATAGATAACCTAGCAGGTGTAGATAGATAACCAAGCACGTGTAGATAGATAACCTAGCACGTGTAGATAGATAACCTAGCAGGTGCAGATACATAGCCTAGCAGGTGTAGATAGATAACATAGCAAGTGTAGATAGATAACCTAGCAGGTGTAGATAGATAACCTAGCACGTGTAGATAGATAACCTAGCACGTGTAGATAGATAACCTAGCAGATGTAGATAGATAACCTAGCACGTGTAGATAGATAACCTAGCACGTGTAGATAGATAACCTAGCAGGTGTAGATAGATAACCTAGCACGTGTAGATAGATAACCTAGCACGTGTAGATAGATAACCTAGCACGTGTAGATAGATAACCTAGCAGGTGCAGATACATAGCCTAGCAGGTGTAGATAGATAACATAACAAGTGTAGATAGATAACCTAGCAGGTGTAGATAGATAACCTAGCAGGTGTAGATAGATAACCTAGCACGTGTAGATAGATAACCTAGCACGTGTAGATAGATAACCTAGCACGTGTAGATAGATAACCTTGCAGGTGTTGGTAGATAGCCTAGCAGATTAAAATAGATAGCGTAGTACGTGTAGGTAGACAGTCAAGTCTCAATGCCTGTGCTGCACTTCCTTCAAGTGTACGGTGCTGTTCACCAACTCCAAGACTGAGGGACTGATTACCCCGTCCTTTGTGTATAGAACCCACTCTTCCCATTGTGTCCTTGAACTTGTACTGATGAAGCCACTGGATGGCGAAACGTCTACAAATTAAGATACCCACATGTTGCACCTGTGTCTAATTCTACTTAGATACTCTAGCATGTGCCTTTGAAGGACCTTACACATGTGCACCATCAAAGATTCTTGTTTGTACACACACGGGAGAGTTGTGAACTGCTTGATGCTTGACTCAGGAAGGTTTGTTGTTGTGTCTCAGTGTGAGGCTGCTCGCGTGTCTTGGCCTTTTGTTAATGTTAAATGGAGAGGTGAGGGAGGGAGATGACGGCAGATGAAGGATGCTGGGATCAGCAGCTTCCAGGAAGAGTTAATCCAGGACACCCACTCTGACGTCCCACTGGAAGAACAAGAATAATGAGGAGGAGAACAAGAAGTTGAAAAAATTGAAGACGAAGAATGTTCAGAAGAACAAGGAGGAGACGAAGAAGGTGCAGAAAAACAAGAATTAAAAGAAACAGAAAAAAGAAGGAATATCAACAATAATGACAACATCGATGTTGGGAACAACAAAAACAAGAAAATAAACTAAGAAATAAGAGGAACATCAGAAGTCGTAAATCCTACAATAAAAGAATTAATTTGAACCCAACACTCAAGTTTCTCGCTCAATCATAATTTTCCGGCCTGACACCCCCTGTGACACCCACTTGAGTGCCACCACAGCTGTGGCAATGGCACTCAAGTGGGAATGGAAATGAAGTGGGAATAGGAATGGGAATGAAGTGCAATAGGAATTGCAGTCAAGTGGGAGTGAAGTGGGAATAGGAATGGCAGTCAAGTGGGAATAGGAATGGTACTCAAGTGGGAATGGGAATGAAGTGGGAATAGGAATGGCAGTCATGTGGGAATAGGAATGGTACTCAAGTGGGAATGGGAATGAAGTGGGAATAGGAATGGCAGTCATGTGGGAATAGGAATGACAGTCAAGTGGGAATAGGAATGGTACTCAAGTGGGAATGGGAATGAAGTGGGAATAGGAATGGCAGTCATGTGGGAATAGGAATGACAGTCAAGTGGGAATAGGAATGGTACTCAAGTGGGAATGGGAATGACAGTCAAGTGGGAATAGGAATGACAGTCAAGTGGGAATAGGAATGGTACTCAAGTGGGAATGGGAATGACAGTCAAGTGGGAATAGGAATGACAGTCAAGTGGGAATAGGAATGACACTCAAATGGGAATAGGAATGGTACTCAAGTGGGAATGGGAATGACAGTCAAGTGGGAATAGGAATGACAGTCAAGTGGGAATAGGAATGGTACTCAAGTGGGAATGGGAATGACAGTCAAGTGGGAATAGGAATGACAGTCAAGTGGGAATAGGAATGACAGTCAAGTGGGAATAGGAATGGTACTCAAGTGGGAATGGGAATGACAGTCAAGTGGGAATAGGAATGACAGTCAAGTGGGAATAGGAATGGTACTCAAGTGGGAATGGGAATGACAGTCAAGTGGGAATAGGAATGACAGTCAAGTGGGAATAGGAATGACAGTCAAGTGGGAATAGGAATGACAGTCAAGTGGGAATAGGAATGACAGTCAAGTGGGAATAGGAATGACAGTCAAGTGGGAATAGGAATGGTACTCAAGTGGGAATGGGAATGACAGTCAAGTGGGAATAGGAATGACAGTCAAGTGGGAATAGGAATGGTACTCAAGTGGGAATGGGAATGACAGTCAAGTGGGAATAGGAATGACAGTCAAGTGGGAATAGGAATGACAGTCAAGTGGGAATAGGAATGACAGTCAAGTGGGAATAGGAATGACAGTCAAGTGGGAATAGGAATGACAGTCAAGTGGGAATAGGAATGGTACTCAAGTGGGAATGGGAATGACAGTCAAGTGGGAATAGGAATGACAGTCAAGTGGGAATAGGAATGACAGTCAAGTGGGAATAGGAATGGTACTCAAGTGGGAATGGGAATGACAGTCAAGTGGGAATAGGAATGACAGTCAAGTGGGAATAGGAATGACAGTCAAGTGGGAATAGGAATGACAGTCAAGTGGGAATAGGAATGGTACTCAAGTGGGAATGGGAATGACAGTCAAGTGGGAATAGGAATGACAGTCAAGTGGGAATAGGAATGACAGTCAAGTGGGAATAGGAATGACAGTCAAGTGGGAATAGGAATGACAGTCAAGTGGGAATAGGAATGGTACTCAAGTGGGAATAGGAATGACAGTCAAGTGGGAATAGGAATGACAGTCAAGTGGGAATGGGAATGACAGTCAAGTGGGAATAGGAATGACAGTCAAGTGGGAATAGGAATGACAGTCAAGTGGGAATAGGAATGACAGTCAAGTGGGAATAGGAATGACAGTCAAGTGGGAATAGGAATGACAGTCAAGTGGGAATAGGAATGGTACTCAAGTGGGAATGGGAATGACAGTCAAGTGGGAAAAGGAATGACAGTCAAG
>NW_027195887.1:10000-27500 GCF_038502225.1 Cherax quadricarinatus | reverse complement strand
GTAGGAGCGTAGGATCCTCAATAAGGTGAGGACACAGGTAGGAGCGTAGGATCCTCAGTAAGGTGAGGACACAGGTAGGAGCGTAGGATCCTCAATAAGGTGAGGACACAGGTAGGAGCGTAGGATCCTCAATAAGGTGAGGACACAGGTAGGAGCGTAGGATTCTTAATAAGGTGAGGACACAGGTAGGAGCGTAGGATCCTCAGTGAGGTGAGGACACAGGTAGGAGCGTAGGATCCTCAATAAGGTGAGGACACAGGTAGGAGCGTAGGATCCTCAATAAGGTGAGGACACAGGTAGGAGCGTAGGATCCTCAATAAGGTGAGGACACAGGTAGGAGCGTAGGATCCTCAGTAAGGTGAGGACACAGGTAGGAGCGTAGGATCCTCAATAAGGTGAGGACACAGGTAGGAGCGTAGGATCCTCAATAAGGTGAGGACACAGGTAGGAGCGTAGGATCCTCAGTAAGGTGAGGACACAGGTAGGAGCGTAGGATCCTCAATAAGGTGAGGACACAGGTAGGAGCGTAGGATCCTCAGTAAGGTGAGGACACAGGTAGGAGCGTAGGATCCTCAATAAGGTGAGGACACAGGTAGGAGCGTAGGATCCTCAATAAGGTGAGGACACAGGTAGGAGCGTAGGATCCTCAGTAAGGTGAGGACACAGGTAGGAGCGTAGGATCTTCAATAAGGTGAGGACACAGGTAGGAGCGTAGGATCCTCAGTGAGGTGAGGACACAGGTAGGAGCGTAGGATCCTAAATAAGGTGAGGACACAGGTAGGAGCGTAGGATCCTCAATAAGGTGAGGACACAGGTAGGAGCGTAGGATCCTCAATAAGGTGAGGACACAGGTAGGAGCGTAGGATCCTCAATAAGGTGAGGACACAGGTAGGAGCGTAGGATCCTCAATAAGGTGAGGACACAGGTAGGAGCGTAGGATCCTCAATAAGGTGAGGACACAGGTAGGAGCGTAGGATCCTCAATAAGGTGAAGACACAGGTAGGAGCGTAGGATCCTCAGTGAGGGAGTACACAGGTAGGAGCGTAGGATCCTCAGTGAGGGAGTACACAGGTAGGAGCGTAGGATCCTCAATAATGTGAGGACACAGGTAGGAGCGTAGGATCCTCAATAAGGTGAGGACACAGGTTGGAGCGTAGGATCCTCAATAAGGTGAGGACACAGGTAGGAGCGTAGGATCCTCAATAAGGTGAGGACACAGGTAGGAGCGTAGGATCCTCAATAAGGTGAGGACACAGGTAGGAGCGTAGGATCCTCAGTGAGGTGAGGACACAGGTAGGAGCGTAGGATCCTCAGTGAGGTGAGGACACAGGTAGGAGCGTAGGATCCTCAATAAGGTGAGGACACAGGTAGGAGCGTAGGATCCTCAGTGAGGTGAGGACACAGGTAGGAGCGTAGGATCCTAAATAAGGTGAGGACACAGGTAGGAGCGTAGGATCCTCAATAAGGTGAGGACACAGGTAGGAGCGTAGGATCCTCAATAAGGTGAGGACACAGGTAGGAGCGTAGGATCCTCAATAAGGTGAGGACACAGGTAGGAGCGTAGGATCCTCAATAAGGTGAGGACACAGGTAGGAGCGTAGGATCCTCAATAAGGTGAGGACACAGGTAGGAGCGTAGGATCCTCAATAAGGTGAGGACACAGGTAGGAGCGTAGGATCCTCAATAAGGTGAGGACACAGGTAGGAGCGTAGGATCCTCAATAAGGTGAGGACACAGGTAGGAGCGTAGGATCCTCTCTCAGTATTAACAAGAATATCTGACTCTTGTCCCATCGTAAAACTTCCTTCTTACCTCCTCTAATAATTATCTTCGCCCCTGTACTCCTCCTCTTCCTCCTCTTCATCCTCTTCCTCCTCCTTCTCTTCCTCCTCTTCCTCTTCCTCCTCTTCCAAGATTTATCTTCGTGTTGTAAAACTGATAAAATACCAGAAATCAGAGTAAATGTATAAAGAAACAGCGAATATTATACTACAAAGATCCTGTGTGTGTGTGTGTGTGTGTGTGTGTGTGTGTGTGTGTGTGTGTGTGTGTGTATGTGTGTGTGTGTGTGTGTGTGTGTGTGTGTGTGTGTGTGTGTGTATGTGTGTGTGTGTGTGTTTGTGTGTGTGTGTGTGTGTGTGTGTGTGTGTGTGTATGTGTGTGTGTGTGTGTGTTTGTTTGTGTGTGTGTGTGTGTGTATGTGTGTGTGTGTGTGTGTATGTGTGTGTGTGTGTGTGTGTGTGTTTGTGTGTGTGTGTGTGTGTATGTGTGTGTATGTGCACTAACCTATTTGTGGTTGCAGGGGTCGAGTCTTAGCTCCTGGCCCCGCCTCTTCACTGGTTGCTACTGGGCCCTCTCTCTCCCCGTTCCATGAGCTTTATCAAATCTCGTCTTAAAACTGTGTATGGTTCCTGCCTCCACTACGTCACTTTCTAGGCTATTCCACTGCCTTACAACTCTATGACTGTGTGTGTGTGTGTGTGTGTGTGTGTGTGTGTGTTTATGTATGTATGTATGTGTGTGTGTGTTAAAAAGTGTAAATGTATATAAAACGTAAATTGTTACAGAACTGGTGTTGTTAAAACGTCTCCAATTAGGTAATAATTTATTCCCGTCTGACAGTTGAACTGTTTCCGTTTTTGTAACCAAAAGTCGTAATATAAGAATCCGGTATTACAATCCAAACTGATAAAAATTGAAGATCTTGTCTAGTAAAGATGTCTAACAGAATATGTGTACAAAGTCAAAATATTGGACATAATTAAGGAGTCAAGTTCCTACACTTTTCTCGGTATTTACATATTTGATTAATTGCATCAACTGGAAGAATCTATTTCAAATTAAGAAATCAAAATGATAGGCTTAGACTTAATAGTATCTTCATCCAGCCCGACTTAGAATAATACCGACCACAGAGTAACACAAAAGGACCGACGAGACAGATGCAGTTAGCCGAACCAACAAATTCACCAGAGTGAGGTAGAACACTAAGATGACTCTTGAAAGAGGGAATCTAACCACCAGGGAGAGAGCTTGATGTGTCTCCTAAGAGACGCCGACAGGTAACTGAGTGAGGTCAACCCAGTAGCTCCAACATTGGGTGTGATAACGTGACTCACAGTGGTACGGTAGAGACGCCGACAGGTAACTGAGTGAGGCCAACCCAGTAGCTCCAACATTGGGTGTGATAACGTGACTCACAGTGGTACGGCAGAGACGCCGACAGGTAACTGAGTGAGGCCAACCCAGTGGCTCCAACATTGGGTGTGATAACGTGACTCACAGTGGTACGGCAGAGACGCCGACAGGTAACTGAGTGAGGTCAACCCAGTAGCTCCAACATTGGGTGTGATAATGTGACTCACAGTGGTACGGCAGAGACGCCGACAGGTAACTGAGTGAGGCCAACCCAGTAGCTCCAACACTGGGTGTGATAACGTAACTCACAGTGGTACGGCAGAAACGCCGACAGGTAACTGAGTGAGGCCAACCCAGTAGCTCCAACACTGGGTGTGATAACGTGACTCACAGTGGTACGGCAGAGACGCCGACAGGTAACTGAGTGAGGCCAACCCAGTAGCTCCAACATTGGGTCTGATAACGTGACTCACAGTGGTACGGCAGAGACGCCGACAGGTAACTGAGTGAGGCCAACCCAGTGGCTCCAACATTGGGTGTGATAACGTGACTCACAGTGGTACGGCAGAGACGCCGACAGGTATCTGAGTGAGGCCAACCCAGTGGCTCCAACATTGGGTGTGATAACGTGACTCACAGTGGTACGGCAGAGACGCCGACAGGTAACTGAGTGAGGTCAACCCAGTGGCTCCAACATTGGGTGTGATAACGTGACTCACAGTGGTACGGCAGAGACGCCGACAGGTAACTGAGTGAGGCCAACCCAGTATCTCCAACATTGGGTGTGATAACGTGACTCACAGTGGTACGCCAGAGACGCCGACAGGTAACTGAGTGAGGCCAACCCAGTAGCTCCAACATTGCGTGTGATAACGTGACTCACAGTGGTACGGCAGAGACGCCGACAGGTAACTGAGTGAGGTCAACCCAGTAGCTCCAACATTGGGTGTGATAACGTGACTCACAGTGGTACGGCAGAGACGCCGACAGGTAACTGAGTGAGGTCAACCCAGTAGCTCCAACATTGGGTGTGATAACGTGACTCACAGTGGTACGGCAGAGACGCCGACGGGTAACTGAGTGAGGTCAACCCAGTGGCTCCAACATTGGGTGTGATAACGTGACTCACAGTGGTACGGCAGAGACGCCGACAGGTAACTGAGTGAGGTCAACCCAGTAGCTCCAACATTGGGTGTGATAACGTGACTCACAGTGGTACGGCAGAGACGCCGACAGGTAACTGAGTGAGGTCAACCCAGTGGCTCCAACATTGGGTGTGATAACGTGACTCACAGTGGTACGGCAGAGACGCCGACAGGTAACTGAGTGAGGTCAACCCAGTAGCTCCAACATTGGGTGTGATAACGTGACTCACAGTGGTACGGCAGAGACGCCGACAGGTAACTGAGTGAGGTCAACCCAGTAGCTCCAACATTGGGTGTGATAACGTGACTCACAGTGGTACAGCAGAGACGCCGACAGGTAACTGAGTGAGGTCAACCCAGTGGCTCCAACATTGGGTGTGATAACGTGACTCACAGTGGTACGGCAGAGAGACCGACAGGTAACTGAGTGAGGTCAACCCAGTGGCTCCAACATTGGGTGTGATAACGTGACTCACAGTGGTACGGCAGAGACGCCGACAGGTAACTGAGTGAGGTCAACCCAGTAGCTCCAACATTGGGTGTGATAACGTGACTCACAGTGGTACGGCAGAGACGCCGACAGGTAACTGAGTGAGGTCAACCCAGTAGCTCCAACATTGGGTGTGATAATGTGACTCACAGTGGTACGGCAGAGACGCCGACAGGTAACTGAGTGAGGCCAACCCAGTAGCTCCAACATTGGGTGTGATAACGTGACTCACAGTGGTACGGCAGAGACGCCGACAGGTAACTGAGTGAGGTCAACCCAGTGGCTCCAACATTGGGTGTGATAACGTGACTCACAGTGGTACGGCAGAGACGCCGACAGGTAACTGAGTGAGGTCAACCCAGTAGCTCCAACATTGGGTGTGATAACGTGACTCACAGTGGTACGGCAGAGACGCCGACAGGTAACTGAGTGAGGTCAACCCAGTGGCTCCAACATTGGGTGTGATAACGTGACTCACAGTGGTACGGCAGAGACGCCGACAGGTAACTGAGTGAGGCCAACCCAGTAGCTCCAACATTGGGTGTGATAACGTGACTCACAGTGGTACGGCAGAGACGCCGACAGGTAACTGAGTGAGGCCAACCCAGTAGCTCCAACATTGGGTGTGATAACGTGACTCACAGTGGTACGGCAGAGACGCCGACAGGTAACTGAGTGAGGCCAACCCAGTAGCTCCAACATTGGGTGTGATAACGTGACTCACAGTGGTACGGCAGAGACGCCGACAGGTAACTGAGTGAGGTCAACCCAGTAGCTCCAACATTGGGTGTGATAACGTGACTCACAGTGGTACGGCAGAGACGCCGACGGGTAACTGAGTGAGGTCAACCCAGTGGCTCCAACATTGGGTGTGATAACGTGACTCACAGTGGTACGGCAGAGACGCCGACAGGTAACTGAGTGAGGTCAACCCAGTAGCTCCAACATTGGGTGTGATAACGTGACTCACAGTGGTACGGCAGAGACGCCGACAGGTAACTGAGTGAGGTCAACCCAGTGGCTCCAACATTGGGTGTGATAACGTGACTCACAGTGGTACGGCAGAGACGCCGACAGGTAACTGAGTGAGGTCAACCCAGTAGCTCCAACATTGGGTGTGATAACGTGACTCACAGTGGTACGGCAGAGACGCCGACAGGTAACTGAGTGAGGTCAACCCAGTAGCTCCAACATTGGGTGTGATAACGTGACTCACAGTGGTACAGCAGAGACGCCGACAGGTAACTGAGTGAGGTCAACCCAGTGGCTCCAACATTGGGTGTGATAACGTGACTCACAGTGGTACGGCAGAGAGACCGACAGGTAACTGAGTGAGGTCAACCCAGTGGCTCCAACATTGGGTGTGATAACGTGACTCACAGTGGTACGGCAGAGACGCCGACAGGTAACTGAGTGAGGTCAACCCAGTAGCTCCAACATTGGGTGTGATAACGTGACTCACAGTGGTACGGCAGAGACGCCGACAGGTAACTGAGTGAGGTCAACCCAGTAGCTCCAACATTGGGTGTGATAATGTGACTCACAGTGGTACGGCAGAGACGCCGACAGGTAACTGAGTGAGGCCAACCCAGTAGCTCCAACATTGGGTGTGATAACGTGACTCACAGTGGTACGGCAGAGACGCCGACAGGTAACTGAGTGAGGTCAACCCAGTGGCTCCAACATTGGGTGTGATAACGTGACTCACAGTGGTACGGCAGAGACGCCGACAGGTAACTGAGTGAGGTCAACCCAGTAGCTCCAACATTGGGTGTGATAACGTGACTCACAGTGGTACGGCAGAGACGCCGACAGGTAACTGAGTGAGGTCAACCCAGTAGCTCCAACATTGGGTGTGATAACGTGACTCACAGTGGTACGGCAGAGACGCCGACAGGTAACTGAGTGAGGTCAACCCAGTAGCTCCAACATTGGGTGTGATAACGTGACTCACAGTGGTACGGCAGAGACGCCGACAGGTAACTGAGTGAGGTCAACCCAGTAGCTCCAACATTGGGTGTGATAACGTGACTCACAGTGGTACGGCAGAGACGCCGACAGGTAACTGAGTGAGGTCAACCCAGTAGCTCCAACATTGGGTGTGATAACGTGACTCACAGTGGTACGGCAGAGACGCCGACAGGTAACTGAGTGAGGTCAACCCAGTAGCTCCAACATTGGGTGTGATAACGTGACTCACAGTGGTACGGCAGAGACGCCGACAGGTAACTGAGTGAGGTCAACCCAGTAGCTTCAACATTGGGTGTGATAACGTGACTCACAGTGGTACGGCAGAGACGCCGACAGGTAACTGAGTGAGGTCAACCCAGTAGCTCCAACATTGGGTGTGATAACGTGACTCACAGTGGTACGGCAGAGACGCCGACAGGTAACTGAGTGAGGTCAACCCAGTAGCTCCAACATTGGGTGTGATAACGTGACTCACAGTGGTACGGCAGAGACGCCGACACGTAACTGAGTGAGGCCAACCCAGTAGCTCCAACATTGGGTGTGATAACGTGACTCACAGTGGTACGGCAGAGACGCCGACAGGTAACTGAGTGAGGTCAACCCAGTAGCTCCAACATTGGGTGTGATAACGTGACTCACAGTGGTACGGCAGAGACGCCGACAGGTAACTGAGTGAGGTCAACCCAGTAGCTCCAACATTGGGTGTGATAACGTGACTCACAGTGGTACAGCAGAGACGCCGACAGGTAACTGAGTGAGGTCAACCCAGTGGCTCCAACATTGGGTGTGATAACGTGACTCACAGTGGTACGGCAGAGAGACCGACAGGTAACTGAGTGAGGTCAACCCAGTGGCTCCAACATTGGGTGTGATAACGTGACTCACAGTGGTACGGCAGAGACGCCGACAGGTAACTGAGTGAGGTCAACCCAGTAGCTCCAACATTGGGTGTGATAACGTGACTCACAGTGGTACGGCAGAGACGCCGACAGGTAACTGAGTGAGGTCAACCCAGTAGCTCCAACATTGGGTGTGATAATGTGACTCACAGTGGTACGGCAGAGACGCCGACAGGTAACTGAGTGAGGCCAACCCAGTAGCTCCAACATTGGGTGTGATAACGTGACTCACAGTGGTACGGCAGAGACGCCGACAGGTAACTGAGTGAGGCCAACCCAGTGGCTCCAACATTGGGTGTGATAACGTGACTCACAGTGGTACGGCAGAGACGCCGACAGGTAACTGAGTGAGGTCAACCCAGTAGCTCCAACATTGGGTGTGATAACGTGACTCACAGTGGTACGGCAGAGACGCCGACAGGTAACTGAGTGAGGTCAACCCAGTAGCTCCAACATTGGGTGTGATAACGTGACTCACAGTGGTACGGCAGAGACGCCGACAGGTAACTGAGTGAGGTCAACCCAGTAGCTCCAACATTGGGTGTGATAACGTGACTCACAGTGGTACGGCAGAGACGCCGACAGGTAACTGAGTGAGGTCAACCCAGTAGCTCCAACATTGGGTGTGATAACGTGACTCACAGTGGTACGGCAGAGACGCCGACAGGTAACTGAGTGAGGTCAACCCAGTAGCTCCAACATTGGGTGTGATAACGTGACTCACAGTGGTACGGCAGAGACGCCGACAGGTAACTGAGTGAGGTCAACCCAGTAGCTCCAACATTGGGTGTGATAACGTGACTCACAGTGGTACGGCAGAGACGCCGACAGGTAACTGAGTGAGGTCAACCCAGTAGCTTCAACATTGGGTGTGATAACGTGACTCACAGTGGTACGGCAGAGACGCCGACAGGTAACTGAGTGAGGTCAACCCAGTAGCTCCAACATTGGGTGTGATAACGTGACTCACAGTGGTACGGCAGAGACGCCGACAGGTAACTGAGTGAGGTCAACCCAGTAGCTCCAACATTGGGTGTGATAATGTGACTCACAGTGGTACGGCAGAGACGCCGACACGTAACTGAGTGAGGCCAACCCAGTAGCTCCAACATTGGGTGTGATAACGTGACTCACAGTGGTACGGCAGAGACGCCGACACGTAACTGAGTGAGGTCAACCCAGTGGCTCCAACATTGGGTGTGATAACGTGACTCACAGTGGTACGGCAGAGACGCCGACACGTAACTGAGTGAGGCCAACCCAGTAGCTCCAACATTGGGTGTGATAACGTGACTCACAGTGGTACGGCAGAGACGCCGACAGGTAACTGAGTGAGGTCAACCCAGTAGCTCCAACATTGGGTGTGATAATGTGACTCACAGTGGTACGGCAGAGACGCCGACACGTAACTGAGTGAGGCCAACCCAGTAGCTCCAACATTGGGTGTGATAACGTGACTCACAGTGGTACGGCAGAGACGCCGACACGTAACTGAGTGAGGTCAACCCAGTGGCTCCAACATTGGGTGTGATAACGTGACTCACAGTGGTACGGCAGAGACGCCGACACGTAACTGAGTGAGGCCAACCCAGTAGCTCCAACATTGGGTGTGATAACGTGACTCACAGTGGTACGCCAGAGAGACCGACAGGTAAACAAGTAAGATGATAGTTAGCTAAGCATTTTTTCCCATGTGATCAGCCAACCACAAGTCTCGAACATAAAATGTACATGTTACACCCTACATAATAATATACCTAAGTTAAATAAGGTAAGATATTTTTATTTTATATAAAATTATGATAATTAAATATACACAGAATATTAAATATACCTTGTGCCCAGTTCAGGGTATGCAACTTACATAAATAAATACATAATTATATATATATATATATATATATATATATATATATATATATATACACATATATATATATACATATATATATACATATGCAAAACAACCACTCTGAAAGAATAGAGAAATTCCAAGTGCTTTCGTGACTACTCACATTATCAAGGAACTATGATAATGTGAGTAGTCACGAAAGCGCTTGGAATTTCTCTATTCTTTCAGAGTGGTTGTTTTGCATATTCTGAAATCACCTGTTTACTGTGATCTTATTGCATATATATATATATATATATATATATATATATATATATATATATATATATATATATATATATATATATATAAATATATAGGGAAGTACCACCTCTATAGCTGGAATGGGGACCCTCATCCTCAGAGAAGACAATAAACGTACCTCAGAGAAAACTCAAGGTTCTCCCCGGAGCTGTTTGAATATTTTCTTCTCCTACCACCCCATACCCCACCATATATATATATATATATATATATATATATATATATATATATATATATATATATATATATATATATATATATATATATATATATATATATATATATACTACCACCACAACCACCACCACCACCCCCACCACAACTACCACAACTACCACAACTACCACCAAAATCACCACCACCACCACCACAACCACCACCATCACCACCACTACAACCACCACAACCACCATCACCACCACCTCAACCACTACCACCACAATCACAACCACCACCACCCCCACCACAACCACCCACCAGCACAACCCCACAACCACCACCACCACCACAACCACTACCACCACAACCACCACCACCACAACCACCACAACCACCACAACCACCACCACAACGACCATCACCACCACTACAACCACCACCACCACAACCACCACCACAACCACCACCAAAAACCACCACCACCAAAACCACTACCACCACAACCACAATCACCACCACCACAACCACTACCACCACAACCACCACTACCACCACAACCACCACAACCACCACCACCACAACCACCACCACCACAACCACCACCACCACAACCACTACAACCACCACCACAACGACTATCACCACCACTACAACCACCACAACCACCACCACCACCACAACCACCACCACAACCACCACCAAAAACCACCACCACCAAAACCACTACCTCCACAACCACCATCACCACCACCACAACCACTACCACCACAACCACCACCACAACCACCACCACTACCACCACAACTACCACCACTTCAACCACCACCACCACCAAAACCACAACAACCACCACAACCACCACCACCACAACCACCACAACCACCATCACCACCACCACAACCACTACCACCACTACCACCACAATCACAACCACCACCACAACCACCACCACCACAAAGACCATCACCACCACTACAACCACCACCACCACCACAACCACCACCAAAAACCACCACCACCAAAACCACTACCACCACAACCACCATCACCACCACCACAACCACTACCACCACAACCACCACTACCACCACAACCACCACCACAACCACCACCACCACAACCACCACCACAACCACTACCACCACAACGACCACCACCACCACAACCACCACCACAACCACCATCACCACCACTACAACCACCACAACCACCACCACAACCACTCCCACCACAACCACCATCACCACCACCACAACCACCACAACCACCACCACAACCACCACCACAACCACTATCACCACCACCACAAACACCACCACCACAACCACCACCACCACAACCACCACCACAACCACTACCACCACAACCACGACCACCACAACCACCACCACAACCACCATCACCACCACTACATCCACCACAACCACCACCACCACAACCACTACCACCACAACCAGCATCACCACCACTACAACCACCACAATCACTACCACAACCACCACCACAACCACCACAACCACCATCACCACCACCACAACCACTACCACCACCCCCACCACAACCACCACCACCACAACCACCACCACAACCACTGCCACCACCACAACCACTACCACCACCACCACCACCACCACCACCACAACCACCACCATCACCACCACTACAACCACCACAACCACCACAACCACTACCACCACAACCACCATCACCACCACCACAACCACTACCACCACAACCACCACCACCACAACCACCACCACCACCATCATCACCAACACCACCATCACCACCACCACCACCACCACCACAATCACTGTGGCATGCAAAGAGTACGTAACCTTTATTCGGCGCATGGACACACCCTCATTTACAGGCTATCTCCCCCAACCAGCGAACCAGGTTGCTAAGAGTTGATGATGGGGCCCCATCGTTCAACTAGTGACCAGGTTCTAGCCAATAAGAAGATGGTTTTGGCAATCGCAGAGGTTATGTGGATACCGCTCTCCTGTCTGCCCTTGTCATTCCCATTCTAGAGCTGGTTGAAGCACGGTCTGCTATCTTGTGGCTTCTATTTCTGCCTTGCTTACCGTGGAGTGCACTATATTTATCACTGTACATAGTGTACATATTGCTGTTCTAAATTGGTGAAGGATAATATAAGTCTAAACTTTTTCTACTGTGTTTATTTGCTCCCATTACACCTGGGATAACAGGCCATTTGAAATCCTAGGTTGTAATAATCACCACCACTACAACCACCACAACCACCACTACAACCACCACCACCACAACCACTACCACCACAACCACCAGCACCACCACCACAACCACTACCACCACAACCACCACCACAACCACCACCACTATCACCACAACCACCACCACAACCACCACCACAACCACCACCACCACAACCACTACCACCACAACCACCATCACCACCACCACCATCACCACCACTACAACCACCACAACCACTACCACAACCACAACCACCAAAACCACCACCACAACCACCACCACCACAACCACTACCACCACAACAACCATCACCACCACCACAACCACCATCACCACCACTACAACCACCACAACCACTTCCACAACCACCACCACAACCACTACCACCACCACCACAACCACCACCACAACCACCACAACCACTACCACCACAACCACCATCACCACCACCACAACCACCATCACCACCACTACAACCACCACAACCACCACCACCACAACCACTACCACAACCACCATCACCACAACCACCACCACCACAACCACTACCACCACAACCACCATCACCACCACAACCACCATCACCACCACTACAACCACCACCACCACAACCACCACCACTACCACCACAACCACCACCACCACCACTACCACCACAACCACCACCACCACAACCATCACCACCACCACAACCACCATCATCACCACCACAACCACTACCACCACAACCACCACCACCACCACAGCCACAATCACCACCACCATAACCACTATCACCACCACCACAACCACCACAACCACCATCACCACCACAACCACTATCACCACCACCACAACCACCATCACTACCACAACCACTATCACCACCACCACAACCACCACCACCACAACCACCATCACCACCTCAACCACTATCACCACCACCACAACCACCACCACCACAACCACTATCACCACCACCACAACCACCATCACCACCACAACCACCATCACCACCACAACCACTATCACCACCACCACAACCACCACCACCACAAACACCACCACCACCACCACAAACACCACCACCACCACAGCCACAATCACCACCACCACAACCACTATCACCACCACCACAACCACTATCACCACCACCACAACCACCACCACCACCACAGCCACAATCACCACAACCACCATCACCACCACTACAATCACCATCACCACCACTACAATCACCACCACCACAACCACTACCACCACTACCACCACAGCCACTATCACCACCACCACAACCACTATCACCACCACCACAACCACCGCCACCACAACCACCACCACCACCACAGCCACTATCACCACCACCACAACCACCACCACCACCACAGCCACTATCACCACCACCACAACCACCACCACCACCACAGCCACTATCATCACCACCACAACCACTACCACCACAACCACCATCACCACCACCACAACCACCATCACCACCACTACAACCACCACAACCACTACCACAACCACAACCACCAAAACCACCACCACAACCACCACCACCACAACCACTACCACGACAACAACCATCACCACCACCACAACCACCATCACCACCACTACAACCACCACAACCACTTCCACAACCACCACCACCACAACCACTACCACCACCACCACAACCACCACCACAACCACCATCACCACCACTACAACCACCACAACCACCACCACCACAACCACTACCACAACCACCACCACCACAACCACCACCACCACAACCACTACCACCACAACCACCATCACCACCACAACCACCATCACCACCACTACAACCACCACCACCACAACCACCACAACCACCACCACTACCACCACAACCACCACCACCACCACTACCACCACAACCACCACCACTATTACAACCTAGGATTTCAAATGGCCTGTTATCCCAGGTGTAATGGGAGCAAATAAACACAGTAGAAAAAGTTTAGACTCATATTATCCTTCACCAATTTAGAACAGCAATATGTACACTATGTACAGTGATAAATATAGTGCACTCCACGGTAAGCAAGGCAGAAATAGAAGCCACAAGATAGCAGACCGTGCTTCAACCAGCTCTAGAGTGGGAATGACAAGGGCAGACAGGAAAGCGGTATCCACATAACCTCTGCGATTGTCAATCCCACCTTCTTATTGGCTAGAACCTGGTCACTAGTTGAACGATGGGGCCCCATCATCAACTCTTAGCAACCTGGTTCGCTGGTTGGGGGAGATAGCCTGTAAATGAGGGTGTGTCCATGCGCCGAATAAAGGTTACGTACTCTTTGCATGCCACACCCCCACCCCCGAGAAGGCTCAGGATTAGGCTGCCACCTCCCTCTTTCCCTATCAAATTCTTCCCTTGCGAATGCTCTCTGTTCCCTAGTTTGCTCCAGCGTGATTTTTGCCAGCTCAAGTGCCAACGACGCTGATTCACCCTGAGACAACCCAGCTGCACTATACTGACCATTTTGCTCCGTAGGTGTATCATCTTCCTCCTGCGAGAACATAGTAGTTTTTTCCCTAGCTCCCGTAAAGGGAGGAGTTTGATGTGCCATCTCTTCTTCAATAAGTATGTCAGCAATAAGTGAACGCAGTTGCGCAGCTGTGAGAGTGCGTTTATAGGGAATGCCAATGGAACGAGCAATTTGCCAACAACGCTGTAGGGACAATTTAGGTAGGTTATGCAAAGTATATGCCGACACCAGGCGTCTGACTCGTCTAGGTGGCATAAGTTATTCGCTATGCACAGTACGAATACCCCAACGTAACACGTTAATTTGCAGAACACGCTTAGCTATGCACAGTACGATTGCAGAATACGCATACAAGCAAAGCCGACTGCACACAAGATTGACCGTAGCGAAGCGAGCACACTGAACAAGCTAGTAGCGAGCTGTTGAACGATCACACAATAGCAAGGCTGATCATAAGCAACTGACACGCAAAATTTGTAAAGCGAAGCGAAACAGCAAGCTACACAATGTTCCTGCTACAAGCTTCACCCTAAGCTCAACCGTTTCTCTAAGTCCAGCTCTCGGACAGGCTACCCATATTACAACCTAGGATTTCAAATGGCCTGTTATCCCAGGTGTAATGGGAGCAAATAAACACAGTAGAAAAAGTTTAGACTCATATTATCCTTCACCAATTTAGAACAGCAATATGTACACTATGTACAGTGATAAATATAGTGCACTCCACGGTAAGCAAGGCAGAAATAGAAGCCACAAGATAGCAGACCGTGCTTCAACCAGCTCTAGAGTGGGAATGACAAGGGCAGACAGGAAAGCGGTATCCACATAACCTCTGCGATTGTCAATCCCACCTTCTTATTGGCTAGAACCTGGTCACTAGTTGAACGATGGGGCCCCATCATCAACTCTTAGCAACCTGGTTCGCTGGTTGGGGGAGATAGCCTGTAAATGAGGGTGTGTCCATGCGCCGAATAAAGGTTACGTACTCTTTGCATGCCACAACCACCACAACCATCACCACCACCACAACCACCATCATCACCACCACAACCACTACCACCACAACCACCACCACCACCACAGCCACAATCACCACCACCACAACCACTATCACCACCACCACAACCACCACAACCACCATCACCACCACAACCACTATCACCACCACCACAACCATCACTACCACAACCACTATCACCACCACAACCACCACCACCACAACCACCATCACCACCTCAACCACTATCACCACCACCACAACCACCACCACCACAACCACTATCACCACCACCACAACCACCACCACCACAACCACCATCACCACCACAACCACTATCACCACCACCACAACCACCACCACCACAACCACCACAACCACCACCACCACCACCACAGCCACAATCACCACCACAACCACCATCACCACCACCACAACCACTATCACCACCACCACAACCACTATCACCACCACCACAACCACAATCACCACAACCACCATCACCACCACTACAATCACCATCACCACCACTACAATCACCACCACCACAACCACCACCACCACCACCACAGCCACTATCACCACCACCACAACCACTATCACCACCACCACAACCACCACCACCACAACCACCACCACAGCAACTATCACCACCACCACAACCATATCACCACCACCACAACCACTATCACCACCACCACCACAGCCACTATCACCACCACCACCACCACCACCACAACCACCACCACCACCAACAAAGCCACAATCACCGTCACCACAACCACTATCACCACCACAACCACCACCACCACAACCACAACAATCACCACCACAACCACCACCAAAGCCACAATCACCACCACCACAACCACTATCACCACCACAACCACTATCACCACCACAACCACCACCACCACCACCACCACAACCACCACCACAACCACCACCACCACCACCACCCCCACCACCACCACCACAACAACCACAACCACCACCACCACCAAAGCCACCATCACCACCACCACCACAACCACCACCACCACAACCACTACCACCACAACCACCACCACCACAACAACCACAACCACCACCACCACCAAAGCCACAATCACCACCACGACAACCACTATCACCACCACAACCACTATCACCACCACCACAACCACCACCACCACCACAACCACTATCACCACCACCACAACCACTATCACCACCACCACAACCACCACCACCACCACAACCACTATCACCACCACAACCACCACCACCACCACCACCACCACCACCACCACCACCCCCACCACCTACCACCACCACCACCTACCACCACCTCCACCAACCACCACCACCACCTGCCACCACCACCAACCACCACCACCAACCAGTCCCACCACCACAACCACCATCACCACCACCACCACCACCTACCAACCACACAACCACCACAACCACCACCACCAATACCACCACCACTACCACACCACCACCACACCACCACTACCACCACCACCACCACACCACCACCACCATCACCACCACCATCACCACCACCACAACCACCACCACCACCACAACCACCATCACCACCACCACCACCACCACAACCACCACCACAACCACTATCACCACCACCACAACCACTATCACCACCACAACCACCACAACCACCACCACCACCACATCCAATCATCATACACACATTCCACACACACAAAGCTAAACTCTCTAACATGGGTTTGGTCAAAGGGATTACCTTTCTCTCTTTGACTTTGACGACTCTGACTTTCACCTCAGTGTAGGTAGG
>NW_027195887.1:0-7500 GCF_038502225.1 Cherax quadricarinatus | reverse complement strand
TCCTCCTCCTCCTCCTCTTCCTCCTTCTCCTCCTCGTCCTCCTCCTCCTCCTCCTCCTCCTCTTCCTCCTTCTCCTTTTCTTCTTCCTCCTCCTCCTCCTCCTCTTCCTCCTCCTCTTCCTCCTCCTCCTCCTCTTCCTCCTGTTCCTCCTCCTCCTCTTCCTCCTACTCCTCCTCGTCCTCCTCTTCCTCCTCCTCCTCCTCCTCTTCCTTCTCTTCCTCCTCCTCCTCCTCTTTTTCCTCTTCCTCCTCTTCCTCCTCTTCCTCCTTCTCCTCCTCTTCCTTCCTCCCTTCCTCCTCCTCCTCCTCCTCCTCCTCCTCGTCCTCCTCCTCTTCCTCCTTCCTCCTCCCTCCTCCTCCTCCTCCTCCCCCGCCTCCTCCTCCTCCTCCTTCCTCCTCTCCTCCTCCTCCTCCTCGTCCCCCTCCTCCTCCTCCTCCCCTCCACGTCCTCCTCCTTCTCCTCCTTCTCCTCCTCTTCCTCCTCCTCCTCCTCCTACTCCTCCTCCTCCTCCTCTTCCTCCTTCTCCTCCTCCACCTCTTTCTGTTCCTCCTACTCCTCCTCCTCCTCCTTCTACTCCTGCTCCTTCTACTCCTCCTTCTACTCCTCCTCCTACTCCTCCTCCTCCTCCTTCTACTCCTCCTCCTCCTCCTCCTCCTCCTCCTCCTCCTCCTCCTCTTCCTCCTTCTCCTCCTCCTCCTCTTCCTCCTCTTCCTCCTCTTCCTCCTCCTCCTCCTCGCTCCCTAAAAAATGCAAAAAAACGGAATAAAGGAAAAATATAATTTTCTTCCCTTCAGACTTTTTCTGTGTAAAATATCAAAGAAAAAGATCAAAGAAGACAGAGCATAGATCATTAGCAAGCAGATGAAGACAAGCCAGTAACCCAGGTGGTGGAGCAGGTGAAGACAAGCCAGTAACCCAGGTGGTGGAGCAGATGAAGACAAGCCAGTAACCCAGGTGGTGGAGCAGGTGAAGACAAGCCAGTAACCCAGGTGGTGGGGCTGATGAAGACAAGCCAGTAACCCAGGTGGTGGGGCAGGTGAAGACAAGCCAGTAACCCAGGTGGTGGAGCAGATGAAGACAAGCCAGTAACCCAGGTGGTGGAGCAGATGAAGACAAGCCAGTAACCCAGGTGGTGGAGCAGGTGAAGACAAGCCAGTAACCCAGGTGGTGGAGCAGGTGAAGACAAGCCAGTAACCCAGGTGGTGGGGCAGATGAAGACAAGCCAGTAACCCAGGTGGTGGAGCAGGTGAAGACAAGCCAGTAACCCAGGTGGTGGAGCAGATGAAGACAAGCCAGTAACCCAGGTGGTGGAGCAGGTGAAGACAAGCCAGTAACCCAGGTGGTGGAGCAGATGAAGACAAGCCAGTAACCCAGGTGGTGGGGCAGATGAAGACAAGCCAGTAACCCAGGTGGTGGGGCAGATGAAGACAAGCCAGTAACCCAGGTGGTGGAGCAGGTGGTGGGTGGGAGCAGCAGGTGAGTGAAGACAAGCCAGTAACCCAGGTGGTGGAGCAGATGAAGACAAGCCAGTAACCCAGGTGGTGGAGCAGGTGAAGACAAGCCAGTAACCCAGGTGGTGGAGCAGATGAAGACAAGCCAGTAACCCAGGTGGTGGGGCAGATGAAGACAAGCCAGTAACCCAGGTGGTGGAGCAGGTGAAGACAAGCCAGTAACCCAGGTGGTGGGGCAGATGAAGACAAGCCAGTAACCCAGGTGGTGGGGCAGATGAAGACAAGCCAGTAACCCAGGTGGTGGGGCAGGTGAAGACAAGCCAGTAACCCAGGTGGTGGGGCAGATGAAGACAAGCCAGTAACCCAGGTGGTGGGGCAGATGAAGACAAGCCAGTAACCCAGGTGGTGGAGCAGATGAAGACAAGCCAGTAACCCAGGTGGTGGGGCAGGTGAAGACAAGCCAGTAACCCAGGTGGTGGGGCAGATGAAGACAAGCCAGTAACCCAGGTGGTGGGGCAGATGAAGACAAGCCAGTAACCCAGGTGGTGGGGCAGATGAAGACAAGCCAGTAACCCAGGTGGTGGGGCAGGTGAAGACAAGCCAGTAACCCAGGTGGTGGGGCAGATGAAGACAAGCCAGTAACCCAGGTGGTGGGGCAGATGAAGACAAGCCAGTAACCCAGGTGGTGGGGCAGATGAAGACAAGCCAGTAACCCAGGTGGTGGGGCAGATGAAGAGAAGCAAGTCAGTGAAGACAAGCCAGGTGGTGGAGCAGATGAAGACAAGCCTGTAACCCAGGTGGTGGGGCAGATGAAGAAGAAGCCAGTAACCCAGGTGGTGGGGCAGATGAAGAGAAGCCAAGCAGATGAAGCCAGTAACCCAGGTGGTGGGGCAGATGAAGACAAGCCAGTAACCCAGGTGGTGGGGCAGATGAAGACAAGCCAGTAACCCAGGTGGTGGGGCAGATGAAGACAAGCCAGTAACCCAGGTGGTGGGGCAGATGAAGACAAGCCAGTAACCCAGGTGGTGGGGCAGGTGAAGACAAGCCAGTAACCCAGGTGGTGGAGCAGATGAAGACAAGCCAGTAACCCAGGTGGTGGGGCAGATGAAGACAAGCCAGTAACCCAGGTGGTGGGACAGGTGAAGACAAGCCAGTAACCCAGTTGGTGGGGCAGGTGAAGACAAGCCAGTAACCCAGGTGGTGGGGCAGGTGAAGACAAGCCAGTAACCCAGGTGGTGGGGCAGGTGAAGAGAAGCCAGTAACCCAGGTGGTGGGGCAGGTGAAGAGAAGCCAGTAACCCAGGTGGTGGGGCAGGTGAAGAGAAGCCAGTAACCCAGGTGGTGGGGCAGGTGAAGACAAGCTAGTAACCCAGGTGGTGGGGCAGGTGAAGAGAAGCCAGTAACCCAGGTGGTGGGGCAGGTGAAGAGAAGCCAGTAACCCAGGTGGTGGGGCAGGTGAAGAGAAGCCAGTAACCCAGGTGGTGGGGCAGGTGAAGAGAAGCCAGTAACCCAGGTGGTGGGGCAGGTGAAGAGGAGCCAGTAACCCAGGTGGTGGGAAAAGAGGATGGAAGGGGTGGGAGGGTGGGAGATGTAGAGGAGGAAGAGGAGGAGGAGGAGGAGGGGAGGGATAGGAGGAGGGGTGGGAGGGAGTAAGGATAGGAGAGGCGAAGATGGACGGATGGATAGGAGTCAGGGAGGAAGAAAGGATAGGATGGGGGAACGAAGGAATAGGATGGGAGGAAGGGAGGGGAGGTATTGGATGGGAGGGAGGGAGGGAAGGAATAGGGTGGGAGGAGGGAGGAATGGGAATGGATGGGAGGGAGGAGGGAGGTATAGGGATGGGAGGGAGGGAGGGAGGAAAGGAATAGGATGGGAGGAGGGAGGAAGGGAAGGAGGATAGGGGATGGGAGGGAGGGAGGAAGGTATAGGATGGGAGGAGGGAATAGGGATGGGAGGGAGGGAGTGGATTTATAGAATGGGATGGAAGGTATAGGATGGGAGGGAAGGTATGGGAGGGAGGGAGGGGAGGTATAGGATGCGAGGGAAGGAGGGAAGGTATAGGAAGGGAGGGAGGGAAGGTATAGGATGGGAGGGAGGGAGGGAAGGTATAGGATGGGAGGGAGGGAGAGGAGGTATAGGATGGGAGGCAGGGAGGGGATTTATAGGATGGGCGGAAGGGAGGGAAGGTATAGGATAGGCAGGGAGGAAGGGAATGTATAGGATGGGAGGGAGGGGAGGAAGCAATAGCATGGGAGGGAGGAGGGGAGGTATAGGATGGGAGGAAGGTATAGGATTGGAGGGTGGGAGGAAGGTATAGGATGGGGAAGGAGGAGGGAGGCATAGGATGGGAGGAGAGGGGAGGGGAGGGAGGAGGAAGGTATAGGGATGGGAGGGAGGGAGAGGAGGTATAGGATGGGAGGGAGGGAGGAGGAGGTATAGGGATGGGAGGAGGGGAAGGTATTGGATGGGAGGGAGGGAGGGAGTTATAGGGATGGGAGGGAGGGGAGGGGAGGTATAGGATGGGAGGAAGGTATAGGATTGGAGGGTGGGAGGGAAGGTATAGGATGGGAAGGATGGAGGGGAGGCATAGGATGGGAGGGAGTGAGGGGAGGGGAGGAGGAAGGTATAGGATTGGAGGGTGGGAGGAAGGTATAGGATGGGAAGGAGGAGGGGAGGGAGGCATAGGATGGGAGGGAGTGAGGGGAGGGAGGGAGGAAGGTATAGGATGGGAGGGGAGGGGAGGAGGAGGATAGGATGGGATGGGAGGAGGGAGAGGAGGTATAGGATGGGAGGTTGGGAAGGATTAGGGAGGATGGGAGGGAGGGAGGGGAGTTATAGGGATGGGAGGGAGGGGAGGGAGGGAAGGTGGATAGGATGGGAGGGAGGAGGAGGTATAGGGAGGGTGGGGAGGAGGGAGGGGAGGTATAGGATGGGAGAGAGGGAGTGGAGGTATAGGATGGGAGGGAGGGAGGGGAGGTATGGGAGGATGGGGAGGAGGGAGGTATAGGATGGGAGGGATGGAGGTAAGGTATGGATGGGAGGGAGGGAGTTAAGGTATAGGATGGGAGGGAGGGAGGTATAGGATGGGAGGAGAGAGGGGAGTGGAGGTATAGGATGGGAGGAGGGAGGGAAGGTATATTATGGGAGGGGAGGGAGGGAGGGAAGGTATGGGAGGATGGGAGGGAGGTAGGGAAGGTATGGGAGGATGGGAGGGAGGGAGGGAAGGAATAGGATGGGAGAGAGGGTGGGGAGGTATAGGATGGGAGGGAAGGTATAGGGATGGGAGGGAGGAAGGGAGGGAGGTATAGGATGGGAGGGAAGGTATAGGAGGGGAATGGGAAGGAGGGAGGGGAGGTATAGGATGGGAGAGAGGGAGTGGAGGGTATAGGATGGGGAGAGGGAGGGAGGGGAGATATAGGATGGGAGGGAGGAGGGAGGAGGTATAGGAAGGGAGGGAAGGTATAGGGATGGGAGGGAGGGAGAGGAGGTATAGGGATGGGAGGAGGGGAGGTATAGGATGGGAGGGAAGGTATAGGATGGGAGGGAGGTAGGGAAGGTATAGGATGGAGGGGAGGGAGGGAAGGAATAGGATGGGAGGGAGGAGGGGAAGTATAGGATGGGAGGGAGGGAGGAGGTATAGGATGGAAGGGAGGAGGGGAGGTATAGGATGGGATGGGAGGGCGAGGGGAGGTATAGGATGGAAGGGAGGAGAGAAGAGGTATAGGGATGGGAGGGGAGGAGGGAAGGTATAGGATGGGAGAGAGGGAGGGGAGGTATAGGATGGGATGGGAGGGGAGGGAGGGAAGGTATTGGATGGGAGGGAGGGAGGGAAGGTATAGATGGGATGGGAGGATAGGGAAGGTATAGGATGGGAGGGAGGGAGGAAGGAATAGGATGGGAGAGAGGGGTGGGGAGGTATAGGATGGGAGGGAAGGTATAGGGATGGGAGGGAAGGTATAGGGATGGGAGGGAGGGAGGTATAGGATGGGAGGGAGGGAGGAGGTATGGGATGGGAGGGAGGGAGGGAAGGGTATAGGGAAGGGGAGGAGGGAGGGAAGGTGTATAGGATGGGAGGGAGGGAGAGGAGGTATAGGATGGGAGGAGGTATAGGATGGGCGGAAGGGAGGGAAGGTGTGGAGGATGGGAGGGAGGGAGGGAAGGTATAGGATGGGATGGATGGAGGGAAGGAATAGGATGGGAGGGACGGAGGGGAGGTATAGGATGGGAGGGAAGGTATAGGATGGGAGGGAGGGAGGGGAGGGTATAGGATGGGAGAGGAGGGAGGGAGGTATAGGATGGGAGGGAGGGGAGGGGAAGGTATAGGAAGGGAGGGACGGAAGGTATAGGATGGGAGGGAGGTAGAGGAGGTATAGGGATGGGGAGGGAGGAGGGGAGGTATAGGATGGGCGGAAGGGAGGAAGGAGGTATAGGATGGGAGGGGAGGAGGGAAGGTATAGGATGGAAGGGAGGGAGGGAAGGAATAGGAGGGATGGGAGGGAGGGAGGGAAGGTTTAGGATGGGAGGGATGGAGGGAAGGTATAGGATGGGAGGGAGGGAGGGGAGGTATAGGATGGGAGGGAGTGAGGGGAGGTATAGGGAGGAGGGAGGGGAAGGTATAGGATGGGAGGGAAGGAGGGGAGGTATATTATGGAAGGGAGGGAGGGAAGGTATAGGATGGGAGGGAGGGAGGGAGGAAGGTTTAGGATGGGAGGGATGGAGGAAGGTATGGGATGGGAGGGAGGGAGGAGGTATAGGATGGGAGGGGAGGGAGGGAAGGGAAGGCATGGGGAGGATGGGAGGGAGGGAGGGGAGGTATAGGATGGGAGGGAGGGAGGGAAGGTATAGGATGGGAGGGAGGGAGGGGAGGTATAGGATGGGAGGGAAGGAGGGAGGGAGGGAAGGTATAGGATGGGAGGGAGGGAGGGGAGGTATAGGATGGGAGGGGATGGGGAGGGAGACAAGGAAGGATAGGAGGGAGAGAAATGAAAGGAGGTGAAGGAGATGAAGAGAAGTGTGGGTGAGAGAGAGATGAGGGAGAGACAGAGGCAAAGAGATACAAAGTGAGAAAGATAGAGAGTGAAAGAGAGGGTGAGAGAAAGTGAGAGAGAGATAGAGAGAGAAAGAGAGATTGAGAGAGAGGGGGTCAGAGAGAGAAGTGGGGTGCAAGGTGCTTCTAAGTGCTCCTCTGGACGTGTTCAAAGAAGATCAAAGTGTTCTCTGAAATAGAAGAGGGGGAGGGGGAGGTGGTGGAGAGGGAGGGGTGGGAGGGGAGGGGAAGGAAGGCGGGGAGGGGAGGGGAGGAGGAGGAGGAGGAGGTACGATGGGAAGGATGTGTGGGTAGCAGAAAAGGAAGAGGAGGGGAGGGGAGGAGGGCAAGGTATGGGGAGGGAAGACGAGGTAAGGAAGGGAAGGTTGGATTGAGGGAGGGGAGTTGGGGAAAGTGTTCAAGCTTGGTTTCTTCCCCATTACAAAACAGTATATGACCCCTGCAGGTTTACCGCTTCCCCTATAATAATAATAATAATAATAATAATAATAATAACACAAACATATAACAATTCACAAATAATATTTAAACTTCCTTCTTAAGTAAGATTCTCAAGTTTAAATTCTTAATAAGCGTCACTTACATCTTTTAAACTTTATCTCCAGGAATTACAAGTCTGTTTAATTAATAAAACCTTAATGAACTTCACTTGAACTTGTGGAAAAGTAATTACTATAAATTGTAAGTGTCAAGTGCTTCAGTCACTGGGCCAAGTGGCTTACGCACTGGCCTGAAGTTTTACGACTCGGACGCCACGGGTTCGAACCCCACACCAGTACCCTGGCTTATTTACACTCGTGTTATTATTACGATTTCGTGGGTCAGGGATACATCTGTCTCTGTATCTTCTGGTGTGTCCTTCACGTGTACCAGAAACAGTGTCGGTCCTAATACCCATACTTACGGAACCCCGCTTGTTACACTCGCCCATTCTGACATTTCTTCATGGATTCTTTGTCTCCTTCACATAAAGTATTCTTTGATGCACTATACCACATTCCCT